>NC_053025.1:225616969-225627496 GCF_003073215.2 Triticum urartu
TGCTTGCACCGATGACAACTTACTGAAGGATCTTACTCAATCCATAGGTAGATATAGTGGACTCTCATGGCAAAACTGGTTTAAGGGTATTTGGAAGCACAAGTAGTATTTCTACTTGGTGCTGAGAATTTGGCTAGCATGAGGGGGAAAGGCAAGCTCAACAAGTTAGAGGATCCATGACAACATACTTTATCTCAGATATAAGAAAGACATAACTCATTACGTTGTCTTCCTTGTCCAACATCAACTCTTTAGCATGTCATATTTTAATGAGTGCTCCCAATCATAAAAGATGTCAATGATAATATATCTATATGTGAAAACCTCTCTTTCCTTATTACTTCCTATTAATTGCAACAATGACCAAAGCTATGTCTGCCAACTCCCAACAACTTTTAATCATCATACTCTTTCTATGTGAAGTCATTACTCTCAATAAGATCAATATGAACTCTTTGTTTCTTTTTATTCTTTTCTCTTTTCTTTTATTCACCCAAGATCATGGCAAAATAATCAAGCCCTTGACTCAACACTAATCTTTATTATATATAGCTCACGGACTCGATTACAAAGAGAGATCATAAAGCAAAACTCAAAACTAGATCATGCCATAAACTTTATTCTACTAGATCAAGATACTACTAATAGGATCGAACTAAGAAAAACGATAAGATAGGAGTTGTGATGGTGATACGATACCGGGGCACCTCCCCCAAGCTTGGCAGTTGCCAAGGAGTGCCCATACCCATGTGATTATATCTCCTTCTTTGTTGTCGGTGTAATATTCTTGTCGATGATTCCCCTCAGGATGCGGTTCTCCTCCTCGAGCTTGTTGACTTGTTGTTTGAGGTCCATTATTTCCTTACGAAGCTTTCCTGTGACAGCTAAAGCTCCTTGCACCCAAGGGTGTTGCATAGCTGCGGGAGAACAAGTGACACTCCTCTTCATATTTTCATAAGAAAGAAATCTAACATTAGAAGGGATAACCGAATTTGGAATAGCTGAGCTCTGTAGTTCCCCCATCGTGAACCCAGCTCGGAGGCGAGAGGTGACTTCTTCATTCTCCATGGCATCTACTCTCATCAAGTCAGCCTCCGTCTCTTCCTCCATTGCTGGCCCAAAGTGGTCAGCGTCGCTGTTTGCCCTTGGTTCCGATGCCGGATTAGATACCCGGCTCTCCCCGATTGACTCTTGAGAAGACATCTTGTTGTAATCTGCAGCAGCAACAGCTCGAAAACAAAAACAGAGGAAATTTGCGTGATATGGGAGTCAAAACCTTCGGGAGATTATATAATGAATTTTTACCGACCAAAATACATAATGTTCAAGAAAACGGAGTCCGGAAGGCACACGAGGTGCTCACGAGGTAGGGGGCGCGCCCACCACCCTCGTGGGGCCCTCGTGTCCTTCCCGGACTACTACTTATTTTTCTATTTTTCTAAATATTCCAAAACGGAGAAATATTGCCTTAAAAATTGTTTTGGAGTCGGTTTACTTACCGTACCACATACCTATTCCTTTTCGGAGTCTGAAACGTTCCGGAAAAGTGTCCCTTATGTATTCCTCCGGGGTTACGGTTTCAATAATATTGGTTTCAACATTTATGGGATTACCTGAGATATAATGTTTGATTCTTTGACCGTTTACCACCTTCGGATTTGTGCCTTCAAAGTTGTTGATCTTTATGGCACCGGAACGATAGACCTCTTCGATAACATAGGGGCCTTCCCATTTAGAGAGAAGTTTCCTGCAAAAAATCTTAAACGAGAGTTGTATAGCAATACATAATCACCTACATTAAACTCACGCTTTGTATCCTTTTGTCATGCCATCTTTTAACTTTTTCTTTAAACAACTTGGCATTTTCATAAGCTTGGGTTCTCCATTCATCAAGTGAGCTAATATCAAATAACCTCTTCTCACCGGCAAGTTTAAATCATAGTTGAGGCTCTTTAATAGCCCAATACGCCTTATGTTCTAGTTCGAGAGGTAAGTGACATGCTTTTCCATAAACCATTTTATACGGAGACATACCCATAGGATTTTTGTATGCAGTTCTATAAGCCCATAATGCATCATCAAGTTTCTTTGAACCAATTCTTTCTAGACCTATTAACAGTCTTTTGCAAAATTAATTTGAGCTCTCTATTGCTCAACTCTACTTGACCACTAGACTGTGGGTGATAAGGAGATGCAATTCTATGATTAACATCATACTTAGCAAGCATTTTACGGAAAGCACCATGAATAAAGTGTGAACACCATAGTCATTAAATATCTAGGGACTCCAAACCTCGGAAAAATAACTTCCTTAAGCATTTTAATAGAAGTGTTATGATCAGCACTACTAGTTGGAATAGCTTCTACCCACTTAGTAACATAATCAACAGCAACTAAATATGTGTATCCATTAGAGGCAGGAAAAGGTCCCATATAATCAAAGCCCCAAACATCAAATGGTTCAATAACAAGTGAATAATTCATAGGCATTTCTTGACGTCTACTAATATTACCAATTCTTTGACATTCATCACAAGACAAGACAAACTTACGGGCATCCTTGAAGAGAGTAGGCCAATAAAAACCAGATTGCAATACCTTATGTGCAGTTCTATCTCCAGCGTGGTGTCCTCCATAAGCCTCGGAGTGACACTTGCGTAGGATCTGTTCCTGTTCATGCTCAGGTATACACAACGTCTAATAACACCATCTACTCCTTCTTATAAAGATGTGGGTCATCCCAGAAGTAATGCCTTAAATCATAGAAAGAACTTTTTCTTTTGCTGGTATGTGAAACTAGGTGGTATAAACTTAGCAACAATGTAATTAGCATAATCAGCATACCATGGAGCACTATGAGAAGCATTTATGACATTTAATTGTTCATCAGGAAAGCTATCATCAAAGGTAGTGGGTCGTCAAGAACATTTTCTAACCCAGACAAGTTATCTGCAACGGGGTTCTCAACTCCCTTTCTATCAATAATATGCAAATCAAATTCTTGTAGCAAGAGAACCCATCTATAAGTCTAGGTTTAGCATCTTTCTTTTCCATAAGATATTTAATGCGACCCGACCCGAATGGATCAAGTCTACTGTGCTCCGGTGTCATCCCTGGATCAGTAATGCTGACACCACACAGTACATCGAAGGATTTATAGCAGAGTAGCAATCACACACTTATTACATCGTTGTCTCAAAGAGAACTTATTACAATAAAAATGGCTTAAGGCCATCTAGTAACGGTAACAGCGGAAGACTCGGAAGATAAATGGGTCCATCAACTCCAACGGCATCACTGAGTATAGAACCACGACCTAAAAGCACCTTACTCGTCGTCTGAAAAGTCTGCAACATGAGAAGTTGCAGCCCGAAAACGGGTCAGCACATGGAATATGCTGGCAAGGTAACACATAGAGAGTAATGGAATGAAACAGCTATACTATATGCATATATGGCTGGTGGAAAGCTCTATGGTTACAGTTTTGCGTAAAGCCAGTTTTTCCCTACTGCAAAGGAATAAATTTATTTAACTATCATGGTGGTTGTGAAACATCGAGAATGGTTGACAACATTCCAATCCCAATTAAGTGAACAATTGAAACCCAACAACATTAATTATAAGTAACATGATGAGATTCACATGATATTCAAGTACTAGATACTCAAGTTGTCCATAACCGGGGACACGGCTAATCATGATTAGTTTGTACACTCTGCAGAGGTTTGCGCACTTTTCCCCACATGACTCGATCGCCTCCGTTTGTCTCGCACTACATGGTGTTTGAGAAGACGGATGACCGAGACATAGTCTTTCAGAAGCGCTAGCACCTTACATGTGGGGTAGACCGTACACCTACAACCCCTACATCTGCTAGTCCACCCCGTAAGAGTTCGCACAACTTACAACTATGCCAGAGCCCATAGTAGCATGTGGCTGCACACGGAAGTTTCTAGCATGAAAGATCTTATGATCCCTTTGAGCCTGGGTGGCGGTCCAAAAAAAACAGGCAAGTCCTGATAGACATCAGGTGCCTCAATCCACCCAGATGTGTGTTAGGTTGCCACCTTAGATAAACCATAAATTAAATATCTCACATCTGTCATGGATATCACTCACCCAATCCACGTCTACTAGCATAGCATGGCATAATAAGCAAACGTAGAAGTAACTCCCAAAGGTTTCATAATAATACAGGTAATAGGTACTACCTCATCTACTTCCCATCCCACATTTAATTAGATCCTAATCATGCAATGTGAGAGGATTGATCTAATGCAATAAAACATGGGTTGTAGAAAAGGTATGATCAAAGTGTTACTTGCCTTGCTGATGATCCGCGAGACCTAGGGTTTCGAAGTAACAAGCGGCGCAATCCGGGTGATCTATCGCAGACAAACAACAAGCACAACAATAAGTACTCATCTAATGCACAGGTAAAACTCGAACAAGAGAACGAACCAGAAAGTTCAACTTAAGAACTCCGGTTGCAAAGAAAGAACGAACCGAACAAAGAAACGAAAAACAAACGGCGGAAGAAAACAACTCGGTTCTAGCAAGTTGAAACTAGGTCAAATTTTACCGGGCAAAAACTTGTTTAAGTTGATTAGACGGAACGGCGGTTTCGAAACGAAACTCCAGGCGCTTGAATCACCTGATTCCGATAAACGAGCGGAAGAAAGACTAGAACGAAGATCGGATCTGAGATCGCGATCGCGGAATAAATCCGACGAAAAGAAAGAGAACGGTTAAACGAACGGGCGTCATTAACCGGGGAATAATCGGTGATCACGTTCGTTGAGACGAACGGTCCAAAAGAAGAACGAAAACCGATCTAGGGTTTTCGGAAAAAGAAAACCGAAACAAAGAACGAAAGAAAACCGGAACGGTAAGAAAGAACCGGAACGGTTTAGAAGAAAAACTGAACCGAGGGGAGAAAAAGAGACGCGGCGCGGGGCTACCTCGACGAGGCTCCGAGGGCTCCGGCGGCGGCGGGGCAAGGGCGGCGGCGGGCGCTAGGCGGCGGCGGCTAAGCGGCGGCGGCGGCTAGGCGGCTGGCGCGGGCGGCGCGCTAGGCGGCGCTTGGGCTGCGCGCTGCTGCTTGCTGCGGCTTAGGAGGAGAGGGGCTGGATTGATAGTGAGGAGAGGGGGGTTGGGTGTATTTATATAGGTGGGGGGGGATACTTGGGGTAGGGGGCAAGCAAAAGAAAAAGAAACAACAAGAGGGGGGCTAACCGGCCTAGAGTCCCTCTGGGACTCGGCCTAGAGCGAGGGAGGCGGCGGCCTGGCGCTGCGCCTGGCGCGCGCGCTGGCTGGGGAGGCGGCCGGCTGGCTGGGCCTTTGGCCCGGCTGCCTGTCCCTTTTTTTAAAAATGGTTACACGCGCAGAAAAAACAAAAGAAAAGAAAACTAAACGAACTCCGAAAAATCTAAAGTAAATTTTCCCCGACTCCTAAAAATGAGCCGAACAAAATGAACTTTACTCCGGACCTAGAATGCAATTTTTAAAACACGAATTTTTCCCTTATCCAAATAAAAGCAAACAAACTCCGGCAAAACCAAAATTTGATTTATTCATTAAATCTTCATTTTTCCTAAATTTGGGAAAGTCATATTATTCCCTCTCTTATATTTTTGATATTGGAAAAATAATTGAAGATGAAATAAATAAATCAAATGATCCTCTTTTCAAAATTTGAGAAAACTCTCAAATATGAAAATAACGAAATCTCCAACTCTCTCCGAGGGTCCTTGAGTTGCGTGAAATTTCTAGGATCGACCAAAATGCAAGAAAATATGATATGCATGATGATCTAGTGTATAACATTCCAAATTGCAAATTTGGGATGTTACAAACCTACCCCCCTTAAGATGAATCTCGCCCTCGAGATTCGGGTTGGCTAGAAAATAGGTGAGGGTGGTCCTTGAGCAAATCTTCTTCTCTTCCCAGGTGGCTTCATCCTCTGAGTGGTGGTTCCACTGAACTTTGCAAAACTTGATAACCTTGCTGCGGTAACTCTGCTGGCATAATCGAGAATCATGACTGGCTTCTCCTCATATGTTAAGTCGTCCTTCAACTGAATCGCTTCGAGTGGCACGGTATCTCTTAGCGGTACCTCCGCCATCTCGGCATGACATTTCTTCAGCTGAGAAACATGGAATACATCATGAACTCCTGACAGTCCTCTGGTAATTCCAACTTATAAGCGACTTCTCCCATACGTTGCAATCTTGTACGGTCCAACGAAAAGCGGTGCTAACTTTCCCTTAACTCCAAAGCGCTTAACTCCTCGAAGTGGGGATACTCGGAGATAAACTCTGTCTCCGGTTTCGTAAACGTATCCTTGCGTTTAGAATCTGCGTAGCTCTTCTGCCTGGACTGGGCTACCTTGAGCCTATCGCGAATCAACTTAACTTTCCGTTCAGACTCCTTAATCAAATCTGGTCCAAAGAATTGACGGTCTCCAACTTCGTCCCATGACAACGGTGTCCTGCACCTCCTTCCGTATAAAGCTTCGAAAGGTGCCATCTTCAAACTAGTTTGGTAACTATTGTTGTAAGAAAACTCCGCATACGGCAAGTTATCGTCCCAACTAGATCCATAATCTAGTGCACAAGCTCTCAGCATATCTTCCAAAATCTGATTGACTCTCTCGGTCTGTCCATCTGTCTGCGGATGAAAAGTGTGCTGAACTCTAGTCTGGTTCCTAAAGTTTCATGCAACTGATTCCAAAACTTTGAGGTAAATTGGGTTCCTCTATCTGATACGATACTCCGGAACTCCATGCAAACAAATGATCCTAGTCATGTATATCTTTGCCAACTTAGCACTGGTGTAAGTGGTCTAACTGGAATGAAATGTGCTACCTTTGTCAAACGATCAACTACTACCCATATCGAGTCATAGCCTGCTTTTGTCCTGGGTAGTCCTGTGATAAAATCCATGCCTATCTTATCCCACTTCCATTCGGGTATCGGCAATGGTTGTAACAATCCTGCTGGCTTCTGATGCTCTGCCTTTACTCTCTGACATACGTCACAAACTGCTACATATGCTGCAATATCCTTCTTCATTCCGGTCCACCAGAATGTTTCCTTCAAATCCAAATACATCTTGGTATTCCCTGGGTGAATCGAATATGGTGAATCGTGTGCCTCGTGCAAAATCAACATCCTGATCTCCGGGTCATTGGGCACATAAACACGGTCCTCAAACCATAGGGTATCAGGCTTGTCCTCACGAAATCCCTTTGCTTTTCCTTCGCTCAATTTCTCTTTTATAGCAGCAATCTCCTTGTTAGATTTCTGAGCTTCTCTGATCTTATCCATCAATGTTGACTGAATCTCCAACGCTGCTACATAGCCTCTCGGAACTATTTCCAAACATAGCTCACGAAGGTTTTCTGCTAACTCCTTGGTATTTTCCCCGTCACTTAGAGTGTTGACATGGCTCTTACGGCTCAATGCGTCAGCTACTACATTAGCTTTTCCGGGATGGTAATGCAATCTCATATCATAATCCTTGATGAGCTCCAACCATCTCCTTTGTCGGAGGTTCAACTCCTTCTGAGTGAAAATGTACTTCCAACTCTATACGAAACAACTCTCCCTTCCTGCATAAGCACTTCTCCAAGTCCTCGACGTGAAGCGTCGCAATACACTCATAATCCTTGGTTGATCTGGAAAAATCAATACTGGTGAGGTAACCAAGCGTTTCTTCAACTCCTGGAAACTAGCCTCACACTCCTCAGTCCATTTGAACTTAGTATCTTCTTCAACAATTCAGTCATAGGCTTTGCAATCTTTGAAAAGTTCTCAATGAATCTTCCGGTAGTATCCTGCGAGTCCAAGAAAACTCCGGATCTCTCCAACTGTCGTTGGTGATTCCTATTCGGTTACGGTCTCAACCTTAGTCGGGTCAACTGCTATACCTTCTCCGGATATAACGTGTCCGAGGAATTCAACTTCCTTCAACCAAAACTCACATTTGCTGAATTTGGCGTATAACTGATGTTCCCTTAGTTTCTCCAAAACCAAACGCAAATGTTCCTTATGCTCCTCTTCATTCTTTGAATAAACCAGGATGTCATCAATGAACACTACGACGAACTTATCCAAAAACTCCATAAACACTTTGTTCATCAGGTTCATAAAATAGGCAGGTGCGTTAGTCAATCCAAATGACATAACGGTATACTCATACAGTCCATGGTGAATGCTGTCTTAGGTATGTCCTGCTCCCGAATCTTCAATTGATGGTACCCTGATCGCAAATCGATCTTGGAAAACACTTTAGCTCCTTGCAACCGATCAAACAGATCATTAATCATTGGCAGTGGGTACTTATTCTTGATGGTTACTTCATTCAATCCCCGATAATCTACAACCATCCTTAATGATCCATCCTTCTTTTCCACTAGAAGTACGGGTGATCCCCAAGGCGAAGAACTTGGGCGAATGTAACCTTTATCCAATAACTCCTTAATCTGATTCTTAATTTCCACCAAATCCTTTGCTGGCATCCGGTACGGTCGCTTCGATATTGGGCCTGTACCTGGCAATAACTCAATCAAAAACTCAATGTCTCTATCCGGTGGCATGCCTGGTAATTCCTCAGGAAATACATCAGGAAAATCCTTTACCACTGGTACTTCCTCCTTGGCTAATTGCGAAACTCACGCTTCTTTCATGGCCATAGCTCCTGCTGAAACATGGGCAGTGCGGAAAGCTTGCTGAAACTGATCCCATGTGACAGTGTCAACTGGGTAAGTGGCTGTGAAATTCTCCCACCATGCTGCCGCGGGTCCGTCAAGCTGGTGAGCGGCAAACTTCACTTTCTCACCATCCGTGCATCCTGCAGTGGTCAACTCCCTTCCTATCTTGCGGAGCCAATCGTCTGCTACTATTGGCTCGGTGCTACTGGAAAACACCGGCGGATTCAGCCTAAGGAAACGGGCTAAGTGGTCAACAGGTGGTGGTTGGTGGTGGGTTGTTGTTGTTGTTCTGCTGGTTCTGGACTAACATCTGCATCAACTGATTGTAACATCCCAAATTTGCAATTCGGAATGTTATACACTAGATCATCATGCATATCATATTTTCTTGCATTTTGGTTGATCCTAGAAATTTCACGCAACTCAAGGACCTTCGGAGAGAGTTGGAGATTTCGTTATTTTCATATTTGAGAGTTTTCTCAAATTTGAAAAGAGGATCATTTGATTTATTTATTTCATCTTCAATTATTTTTCCGATATCAAAAATATAAGAGAGGGAATAATATGACTTTCCCAAAATTGGAAAAATGAAGATTTAATAAATAGATCAAATTTTGGTTTTGCCGGAGTTTTATTTGCATTTTATTTGGATAGGGAAAAATGCGTGTTTTCGAAAATTGCATTTTAGGTCCGGAGAAAAGTTCATTTTGTTCGGCTCATTTTTAGGAGTCGGGGAAAATTTACTTTAGATTTTTCGGAGTTCGTTTAGTTCTCTTTTTGTTTTTTTTCTGCGCGGAACCAGTTAAAAAAAAACAAAAAAGGGAGCTCCCGCAGGCCAGCCGGGCCAAGGCCCAGCCAGCCGGCCGCCGCCCAGCCTCCCGTGCGCCGCGCACCTGGCGCAGGAGCCAGGCCGCCGCCTCGCCTCTTGTCTCTTAGCCGAATCCTTTTAGGATTCTAGGCTAGTTTCTTTCCTTTGTTTCGTTTTTCTTTTCCTAATCCTAGTCTATTTCTTGTCCCCTACCCCAAGTCTCCTCACCCCTCCCCAATATAAATACCCCAACACCCCCCCTCTAAATCATCAAATCCCAAGCCTCTCTCCACCAAGCAGCAGCGCCGCCGCCGCCCTAGTGCCCGCCGCCGCCGCCCTGCGTCACCGCCGCACGCCGCCGGAGCCCACTCGCCGGAACCTCGCCGAGGTTGCCCCGCATCTCTTTTCCTCGGATAGTTTTCTTCTAATCGTTCCGATTCTTTTCTTCTCTTCCGATTGTTTTCTTTCCGGTTCTTCTCTAAACCGTTCCGGTTTTCTAGATCGGTTTTTCGTTTGGTTTTCTTCTCCGAAACCCTAGATCGGATTCGTTTTCTTTTCTGATTTAGTTGCCTTTAGACCGTTTGCCGGACCGTTCGTCCTAACGAACGTGATCACCGGATTCTTCTAGGTTAACGAACGTCCGTTTGTTTAACCGTTCTTCGTTTTTCTTCTCGTCGGAGTTATTCCGCGATCGAGATCTCAGATCCGATCTTCGTTCTAGTTTATCTTCTCGCTCGTTTATCGGAATCAGGTGATTCAAGCGCCTGGAGTTTCGTTTCGAAACCGCCGTTCCGTCTAATCAACTTAAACAAGTTTTTGCCCCGGTAAAATTTGACCTAGTTTCAACTTGCTAGAACCGAGCTGTTTTCTTCCGCCGTTTGTTTTTCTGTTTCTTTGTTCGGTTCGTTCTTTCTTTGCAACCGGAGTTCTTAAGTTGAACTACCTGGTTCGATCTCTTGTTCGAGTTTTACCTGTGCATTAGATGAGTACTTATTGTATGCTTGTT
>NC_053025.1:225628496-225689419 GCF_003073215.2 Triticum urartu
TAGTTCCATTCAAATCATGCAAGTTAGAGTCCAAAACAAGGGCAAAAGTGTTTGGAAAAGTAGATACGACGGAGACGTATCAGCTCCCCCAAGCTTAAACCTTTGCTTGTCCTGAAGCAATTCAGTTGACAAACTGAAAGTGATAAAGAAAAACTTTTACAAACTCTGTTTGCTCTTGTTTTGTAAATATGTAAAGTCAGCATTCAAGTTTTCAGCAAAGATTATGAACTAACCATATTCACAATAACGCATAGGTCTCATGTTTAGTCATATCAAATGGCATAATCAACTAGCGAGCAATAATAATAAATCTCGGATGACAACACTTTTTCAAAACAATTATAATATGATATAACAAGATGGTTTCTCGCTAGCCCTTTCTGAGACAGCAAAACATAAATGCAGAGCACCTTTAAAGATCAAGGACTGACTAGACATTGTAATTCATGGTAAAATAGATCCCGTCAAGTCATACTCAATGTAAACTAACACTAATGAATGCAAATGACAGTGGAGCTCTCCAACTGGTGCTTTTTAATAAGAGGATGATGACTCAACATAAAAGTAAATAGATAGGCCCTTCGCAGAGAGGAGGAGGGATTTGTAGAGGTGCCAGAGGTCGATTTTGAAATAGAGGTGAATAATATTTTGAGCGGTATACTTTCATTGTCAACATAATAACCAAGAGATGGCGATATCTTCCATGCTACACACATTATAGGCGGTTCCCAAACAGAATGGTAAAGTTTATACTCCCCCTTCCACCAACAAGCATCCATCCATGGCTTGCTCGAAACAACGAGTGCCTCCAAACAAGAGTCCCAAAGGGAGTTTTGTTTGCAATTATTTTCATTTAGTTTGCATAAAGCATGGGACTGGGCATCCCGGTGACCAGCCATTTTTCTCGTGAGTGAGGAGCGGAGTCCACTCCTCTTGAGAATAACCCTAGTTGATATATGAACTATTTGAGCATACAAAACGGGATATTTATTTGAAGGTTTAGAGTTTGGCACATACAAATTTACTTGGAACGACAGGTAGATACCGTATATATGTAGGTATGGTGGACTCATATGGAATAACTTTGGGGTTTATGGAGTTGGATGCACAAGCAGTATTCCTGCTTAGTACAGGTGAAGGCTAGAAAAAGACTGGGAAGCGACCAGGTAGAGAGCAACAATAGTCATGAACATGCATTAAAATTAATCAACACCGAATGCAAGCATGAGTAGGATATAATCCACCATGAACATAAATATCGTGAAGGCTATGTTGATTTTGTTTCAACTACATGCATGAACATGCGCCAAGTCAAGTCACTTAAATCATTCAGAGGAGGATTCCACCCTATCATTCCACATCACAACCATTTTAATAGCATGTTGGCACGCAAGGTAAAGCATTATAAACTCCTAGCTAATCAAGCATGGCATAAGAAACTATGATTTCTAGTTGTCATTGCAAACATGTTTATTCATAATAGGCTGAATCAGGAACAATGTACTAATCAAGTCTACGATATAAAGAGAGAGGAATAACACTGGCTCCAAGATCACATAAAGCAGTTTTAACATAGTTTCTTTTAATGGAGCATGGTATAGTGGGTACTCCTGGATCTCCAAGTTTCTTTGGTATTCCACTCTTAAAAGTACAATTAGCAAGCATGGTGGAAATTTCAGCTTGCGTTATCTTTCTTTTATTAGTAACAATTTTTTCATATATTTAGCATAAGGATTTATTTTAAGCATATTAGTTAATCGCATACGCAAAAACATAGGTCTAATCATTTCAGCAAAGCGGCTCAAAATCCTCATCATCCTTTTTCTTGGATGGTTTGGGAGGAAAAGGCATGGGTTTCTAAACCCATGGTTCTCTTTCTTTACCATGTTTCCTAGCATCAAAGTCTTTCTTATCATAACGTTGATTCTTTGATTGTGGGTTATCAAGATCAACAGCAGGTTCAATTTCTATATCATTATCATTACTAGGTTGAGCATCATCATGAACATTATCATTAACATTATCACTAGTTTCAGGTTCATTACCAGATTGTGTTTCAGCATCATAAATAGAAATATCATTTGGATTCTCAGGCCTTTCAGTAATAGGTTCACTAGAAGCATGCAAAGTCCTATCATTTTTCTTTTTCTTCCTTTTAGAAGGACTAGGTGCATCTATATTATTTCTCTAAGAATCTTGCTCAATTCTCTTAGGGTGGCCTTCAGGATACAGAGGATCCTGAGTCATTCTACCACCTCTAGTCATAACTCTAACAACATTATCATTATTCTTACTATTCAATTCATTGAGAAAATCATTCTGAGCTTGAAGTACTTGTTCTACTTGAGTAGTAACCATAGAAGCATGTTTACTACTAAGTTTAAGTTCACCTTTAACATTAGCCTTATAATCACCCAAGTGTTCAAGCATATCAGCACTGCGTTTTAATTCTCTACCAAAATAAGCATTGAAGTCTTCTTGCTTAGCCATAAATTTATCGAACTCATCTAAGCATGGGCTAGCAAACTTAGTAAATGGAATTTCAGCTTTATCATATCTATATAGAGAATTTACCTTTACTACCTTTGTCGGGTTATCAAGACCATGTATTTCTTCAAGAGGAGGTAAATTCTTAACATCTTCGGCTTTAATACCTTTTTCTTTCATAGATTTCTTTGCCTCTTGCATATCTTCGGGACAGAGTAATAGAATACCCCTCTTCTTTGGAGTTGGTTTAGGAATAGGCTCGGGAGCTGGCTCAGGAAGTGTCCAATTATTTTCATTTGTCAACATATTATTCAATAGAATTTCAGCTTCATCCGGTGTTCTTTCCCTGAAAACAGAACCAGCACAACTATCCAGGCAATCTCTGGAAGCATCGGTTAGTCCATTATAAAAGATATCAAGTATTTCATTTTTCTTAAGAGGATGATTAGGCAAAGCAATAAGTAATTGGAGAAGCCTCCCCCAAGCTTGTGGGAGACTCTCTTGTTCAATTTGCACAAAATTTTATATATCCCTTAGGGCAGCTTGTTTCTTATGAGCACGGAAATATTTAGCAGAGAAGTAATAAATCATATCCTGGGGACTACGCACCCAACCAGGATCAAGAGAATTAAACCATATCTTAGCATCACCCTTTAATGAGAACGGAAATATTTTGAGGATATAAAAGTAGCGAGTTCTCTCGTCATTAGTGAACAGGGTGGCTATGTCATTTAATTTAGTAAGATGTGCCACAACAGTTTCAGATTCATAGCCATGAAAAGGATCAGATTCAACCAAAGTAATTATATCAGGATCAACAGAGAATTCATAATCCTTATCAGTAACAAAGATAGGTGAAGTAGCAAAAGCAGGGTCAGGTTTCATTCTAGCATTAAGAGATTGTTGCTTCCATTTAGCAAATAGCCTCTTGAGTTCGTATCTATCTTTGCAAGCTAAAATAGCTAAAGCAGCTTCCTTTTCAAAAACATAACCCTCGGGAATAACAGGCGATTCATTTTCATTAGGGGGAGAGTCTTCATCATCACTTTCATCAATATTATTAGATTCAATATTTTCATTCTCTCTAACCCTAGCAAGTTGTTCATCAAGAAATTCACCAAGTGGCATAGTAGTATCAAGCATAGAAGTAGTTTCATCATATGTATCATGCATAGCAGAAGTGGCATCATCAATAACATGCGACATATCAGAACGAATAGCAGAAGCAGGTTTAGGTGTCGCAAGCTTACTCAAAACACAAGATGAATCAAGTGCAGAGCTAGATGGCAGTTCCTTACCTCCCCTCGTAGTTGAGGGATAAATGTTGGTTTTTGGATCTCTCAAGTTCTTCATAATGATAAGAAGATATAAATCCCATGTGACTCAAAGAATAGAGCTATGCTCCCCGGCAACGACGCCAGAAAATAGTCTTGATAACCCACAAGTATAGGGGATCGCAATAGTTTTCGAGGGTAGAGTATTCAACCCAAATTTATTGATTCGACACAAGGGGAGCCAAAGAATATTCTCAAGTATTAGTAGCTGAGTTGTCAATTCAACCACACCTGGAAACTTAGTATCTGCAGCAAAGTGTTTAGTAGCAAAGTAATATGATAGTAGTGGTAACGGTAGCAAAAAGGTAACGATAGCAAAAGTAATGTTTTTGGTATTTTGTAGTGATTGTAACAGTAGCAACGGAAAAGTAAATAAGCAAAGAAAAATATATGGAAAGCTCGTAGGCAATGGATCAGTGATAGAGAATTATGCCGGATGCGGTTCATCATGTAACAGTCATAACATAGGGTGACACAGAACTAGCTCCAATTCAACAATGTAATGTAGGCATGAATTCTGAATATAGTCATACGTGCTTATGGAAAATAACTTGCATGACATCTTTTGTCCTACCCTCCCGTGGCAGCGGGGTCATAGTGGAAACTAAGGGATATTAAGGCCTCCTTTTAATAGAGTACCTGACCAAAGCATTAACACATAGTGAATACATGAACTCCTCAAACTACGGTCATCACTCGTAAGTATCCTGATTATTGTCACTTCGGGGTTAACGGATCATAACACATAATAGGTGACTATAGACTTGCAGGATAGGATCAAGAACTCTCATATATTGATGAAAACATAATAGGTTCAGATCTGAAATCATGGAACTTGGGCCCTAGTGACAAGCATTAAGCATAGCAAAGTCATAGCAACATCAATCTCAGAACATAGTGGATACTAGGGATCAAACACTAACAAAACTAACTCGATTACATGATAAATCTCATCCAACCCATCACCGTCCAGCAAGCCTACGATGGAATTACTCACGCACGGCGGTGAGCATCACGAAATTGGTGATGGAGGAAGGTTGATGATGACGATGGCGACGGATTCCCCTCTCCGGGCCCCCGAACGGACTCCAGATCAGCCCTCCCGACATGTTTTAGGGCTTGGCGGCGGCTCCGTATCGTAAAATGCGATGAATCCTTTTGTCTGGTTTTTTTCTCTCCGAAACCAAATATATAGAGTTGGAGTTGAGGTCAGAGGAGCTCCAGGGGGGCCCTGAGGTAGGGGGCGCCCAGGGGGGGCAGGCGCGCCCCCCACCCCTCGTGGCTAGGGTGTGGGCCCCTAGTCTTCATCTTTTGCAAGGATTTTTAAATATTTCCGAAAAGATGTTTCGTGAAGTTTCAGGTCATTCCGAGAACTTTTGTTTCTGCACATAAATAACACCATGGCAATTCTGCTGAAAACAACGTCAGTCTGGGTTAGTTCCATTCAAATCATGCAAGTTAGAGTCCAAAACAAGGGCAAAAGTGTTTGGAAAAGTAGATACGACGGAGACGTATCAGGCCCCGTATCGTAAAATGTGATGAATCCTTCTCTCTTATTCCCCCCCCCCGAACGTGAATATATAGAGTTGGAGTTGAGGTCGGTGGAGCATCAAAGGGCCAAGAGAGAGGGGGCGCCCCCCCACAAGACACTTCGACAGGTTAGAACAAGACCAGCAACACCGCCCGAATGTGCCGACAAATCCCGATAGGAGCTGCACATATCTCGTTCTCAGGGCACACTCAGATGAGCAAGACGTCGGGTAGGCCAGCCCAGAGTTGCCCCTGGTAGCCCCGGACATCGCTCGGTTGGATCAACACTCAGAGGAGCACTGGCCCAGGGGGGGCTAAAATAAGATGACCCTCGGGCTCCGGAAACCCAAGGGAAAAGAGGCTAGGTGACAAATGGTAAAACCAAGGTTGGGCATTGCTGGAAAAGCTTTAATCAAGGCGAACTATCAAGGGGTTCCCATTATAAACCAACCGCGTAAGGAACGCAAAATCCGGGAACATAACACCGATATGACGGAAACTAGGGTGGCAAGAGTGGAACAAAACACTAGGCGAGAGGCCGAGCCTTCCACCCTTTACCAAGTATATATATGCATTAAGATAACAAGATAATATAATGATATCCCAACAAGTAAATAAATGTTCCAACAAGGAACGCCTCCAATCTTCACCTGCAACTAGCAACGCTATAAGAGGGGCTGAGCAAAGCGGTAACATAGCCAAACAACGGTTTGCTAGGACAAGGTGGGTTAGAGGTTTGACATGGCAATTTGGGAGGCTTGAAAGCAAATGGTAGGCATCGTAGCATTGGCATAGCAAAAGAGCGAGCATCTAGCAAAGCAAAGATAGTAGTGATTTCGAGGGTATGATCATCTTGCCTGCAAAGTTGTCAGAGTTGACTGGATCCTCGAAAGCAAACTCAACGGGCTCCTCGTTAGCGAACTCGTCTCCCGGCTCTACCCAAACAAGACAAACAAGCAACAAGGACACAATCAACCACGTGCAAAGCTCAAACAAGAAGATGCAAAGATGATATGCTATGCGGGATGCGATGCGGGATGCATATGCAAGAATTGACAAGGGATGCATGAACCTGGACTCAACCTGGAAATCCAAGTGTGCCAATGGAAAGATGAGATGAAATCTCTTGAAAACGATATAAAGAACGCCGAAATCGGAGTTACGGTTTGGAAATGGCAAGCGATTCAAATATGACACCGGTCTGCGATTTACAGCAAGTAGCCATCTAAATGCAATGGGATTAACACGCTACAGCACCCAAACATGACAACAAAATACATGGCAGGGATGCACTCAAGATGCTTAACAAAAGTCTAGCACTGAGCTACGGCCAAATCATCCATTAACAGGTTCAAACAAGCATGGCAAAAATGCATATGGCAAACAGATTTCAGACTTAGTGAAATTAACACCTGTCTGGAATCTCAGATCAGGTAGCACTCTTCGGAGTAACAAAACTACATGCTACAGGACCTGAACATGGCAAAGTAAAGCATGGCGCGGAGCTACTCAAAGAGCTTAACAAAAGTTGGATGTGCTTCAAAGTCAACTTGATAAGTTCAAAATGAAGGATGGTGAAGGTGTCGCTGAAATGTACTCTAGGCTTGCTCTTATTACAAATGAGATTGCCGGTTTAGGAAGTGAAGAGATGACCGACAAATTCATCATCAAGAAGATCCTAAGAGCCTTGGATGGAAAATACGATACTGTATGCACACTGATCCAAATGATGCCAAATTACAAAGATCTCAAGCCAACGAAAGTCATTGGAAGAATTGTTGGTCATGAGATGTCACTTAAGGATAAGGAGGAGCTCCATAACAAGTCAAGTGGTGCTTACAAAGCCTCATGTGAAGCTCCCACATCATCAAGTGAGAAACAAACTCCCTTAGTGACCTTGAGCCAAAAGGGATCAGAAAATATAATTGCAAGCATGTGAACATGGCAAAAACATAATCAGTTCTCAGACTTAGTGAAAACTGGAGCATGCTGAAAACAGATATCAAGTAGGCATGTTTACGAGCTCGATGCACTCACTATGGAGCAAGTCATGGCAAACTAAGCATACACCCATCAAGAATACACAAAATGCAAGCTAGACATGGCAAGAACAATAGTATAGCATGCACGGATCAACTATAACATCCTCGGCAAAATCGCTAACAAGTAGACAATCTGCCCAGATTCACAAAGTAGCAAAAGTAGAGCTCGATTGACTCAAGATAGGGTGCTCCATAATTGCAAACAAAGACATGGATGGATGGATCACTACAAGATTAACAAAACATCCTTACTGATCATCCTCAAAAGAGGCACGGATCACTAGGAAACAACATGAACATGTGGCCATATGAAATAAACAGTCCAAGGACTTAGTGGAATTGCTAAGTCCCTGAAATCAGCATTACCAAGTGCCTCACTTAGCAAGCTTGTGCTAGTCACCACACACATCACAAAAATACATGGGTTGCACATCTGGAAAGATGGCAAAACCCTTAACAAAACATATGTAGAGCTCAAGGGCATATCATGCACACAATAATCATGGCAAAAATGACAAATATGCAAAATGGAGTAGCAGATCTGACATATAACTCAAGTAGCCCTATTCTAACAGCATTTTGGGCATCAAGATGAACTCAAATGAAAATGATGCAATGGAATGAAATGATGTACTCTCTGAGACGAACATTTTGATATGCTATATGCCCAAATCGGAGCTACGGATGCAAAGTTATGATGCGATGAACAGGAGCACATGGATTAGGGTTTCGGGCAAAAAGTCAACCGTCTCAGATCTAGATCTTGATCCAGCCGGAGTTACTGTTCATGCACGGACTTCGAGGATGGCCGGAGGGGCTTGGAGCTCGCCGGAGTTGGTGGTGGTGGCCGGAGCTCACCGAGGCGGCGCGGGAGAGGAGGGTGGCGGCGCCGGGCGCGGCGGCGAAGGCGGCCGGCGGCGAGGGCGCGCGGGGCGGCCGGAGCGGGCGGCGAAGGCGGGCGGCGATGGCGCAGGGCGGCACGGGCTGCCGGGGTCGGGCGCGGGAGGCACGGGCACCCAGGCGGCGGGGTGAGTCGATGGGCCTCGGGGGCCCCGGCCGGGCCGAGCGGGCCGACGGGACTGAGGCGGCGATGTGGGGCGGCTCGGCCGCGTGGCGGCGGCGGGGTGATCCGGACACGTCCGGCTCGGTCGGACGTTGTCCCGCGGCGGCGGAGATCCGTTTTTTAGGGTTGGACGGGGAGAGATCCGGATTTGGGAATGGGGGAGGTATATATAGGCATAGATGGAGCTAGGAGAGTCCAAATGAGGTGCAGTTTTCGGCCACGTGATCGTGATCGAACGCTCTAGATGATGGAGAGGGTTTTGGTGGGTTTTTGGGCCAAATTGGAGGGGTGTTGGGCTGCAACACACACGAGGCCTTTTCGGTCCCTCGGTTAACCGTTGGAGTATCAAACGAAGTCCAAATGATACGAAACTTGACAGGCGGTCTACCGGTAGTAAAGCAAGGCCGCTTGGCAAGTTTCGGTCCAATCCGGAAATGTTTAATCCCCACACGCGAAAGAAAGCTAGAAATGACCACCGGAGGAGAATGAAGCGCCGGAATGCAAAACGGACAACGGGAAAAAATGCTCGAATGCATGAGATGAACACGTATGCAAATGCAATGCACATGATGACATGCTAAGAGATGCATGACAACGATAACAACACACGGAGACAAAAACCCGAACCCGAGAAAATAAAATAACTTAACGCCGGAAACGGCAAGAGTTGGAGTACAAATTGGGAAAGTCATATCCGGGGTGTTACAACACTCCACCACTACGAAAGGATCTCGTCCCGAGATCTAGGACTGAAAGAACGCTGGGTACTTAGAACGGAGGTGATCCTCGCGTTCCCAGGTAGCTTCACGGTCGGAATGGTGTGACCACTTGACTTTGAGGAATTTGATTGACTTATTGCGAGTCTTGCGTTCAGTCTCTTCAAGAATAGCAACTGGGTGCTCACGATAGGAGAGATCTTCTTGGAGCTCAATGTCCTCGAAGTTGACGGTGCGGTCAGGAGTCTTGAAGCACTTTCGAAGCTGAGAGACATGGAACACGTCATGAACATTTGCAAAGTTTGAAGGAAGCTCGAGTTGATAGGCGAGATCGCCTCTCTTGCTGACAATCTTGAAAGGTCCCACGTATCTAGGGGCAAGCTTCCCTTTGATACCGAAGCGACGAGTACCTTTCATAGGAGAGACATGGAGGTAAACATGATCTCTGATCTCGAAAGCCAAATCAGGGTGCTTACTATCATAGTAGCTCTTCTGACGGGATTGGGCTGCTTTGAGGTTATCTCGAATGACTTTGCACATTTCCTCTGCCTCTGTGATTAAGTCATTTCCGAGAAGCTGACGTTCACCGGTTTCAGACCAGTTGAGAGGGGTACGGCACTTCCTGCCATACAGAATTTCAAATGGGGCCTTGCCCGAACTTGCTTGAAAACTGTTGTTGTAGGAGAATTCAGCATAAGGAAGACAATCCTCCCACTTCATGCGGAAGGAGATCACACAAGCCCTGAGCATGTCTTCAAGAATCTGGTTGACACGCTTGACTTGACCGCTAGTTTGAGGATGGAAAGCTGTGCTGAAGTGGATGTTGGTGCCCATGGCCTTCTGAAAAGAATCCCAAAACTTGGAGGTAAAGATGCTGCCACGGTCTGAAGAGATCACTTGTGGAATACCGTGCAAAGAGACAATCCGAGAGGTATAGAGTTCCGCCAATTGAGCTACAGTGATTGACTCTTTGATAGGCAAAAAGTGAGCCACTTTGGTTGTCGATGACCACGAATATAACATCATTGCCACGCTTGGACTTTGGAAACCCAGTCACGAAGTCCATTTCAATGTGGTCAAACTTCCATTCTGGAATGGCAAGAGGTTGGAGGAGACCAGCTGGCCTTTGGTGTTCTGCCTTCACTCTTCTGCAGACATCACATTCATTCACGAATTGAGCAATTTCGCGCTTCATTCGAGTCCACCAATAAGCCTGCTTGAGGTCCTGATACATCTTCGTACTACCAGGGTGGATGGAGAGGAGAGAATTGTGAGCCTCGTTCATGATCACTTTACGAAGTTCACCTTTGGGCACAACAATACGATCCTCGAAGAAGAGAGTATCCTTGTCATCAAGGCGGTAGCACTTGTACTTGGGTTGACTCTTGGCAATCCCAATCTTCACCTTTTTCACCATAGCATCAAGAAGCTGGGCCTGGAGAATCTGGTCTTCCAAGGTAGGAGAGACTTGAAGGTTGGCGAGGAAACCTTGAGGAACAACTTGGAGGTTAAGTTTGCGGAAAGCTTCACAAAGCTCGGGTTGATAAGGCTTGAGAATCAGACTGTTGCAGTAAGCCTTTCTGCTCAATGCGTCAGCAATCACATTGGCCTTGCCTGGAGTATACTCGATACTCGGATTATACTCTTGAATCATTTCGACCCATCGAGTTTGCCTGAGGTTGAGATTAGGCTGAGTGAAGATGTACTTGAGACTCTTGTGATCAGTGAAAATGTCCACTTTTCTTCCCAATAGGAGATGTCTCCAAGTCAAAAGAGCATGCACAACTGCCGCCAACTCGAGATCATGAGTGGGGTAGTTCTTCTCATTAGGCTTCAACTGGCGAGAGGTATAAGCAACAACTTTCTTCTCTTGCATCAATAATGCGCCAAGACCTTGGAGAGAGGCATCACAAAAGACCTCGTACAGTTTGGATTCATCAGGCGGAGTCAGAACTGGAGCAGTGATCAATTTCTCTTTCAAAGTGTTGAAAGCAATGTCACACTCCGGAGACCAAACGTACTTGACGTGCTTCTGGAGAAGATTTGAGAGAGGCTTGGCGATCTTAGAAAAGTTTTCAACGAATCTTCGATAGTAGCTTGCGAGACCGAGGAAGCTACGGAGTTGCTTCACGTTCTGAGGAGGTTCCAAATTCACAATTGCAGACACCTTCTCAGGATTCACGGCAATGCCCTTGGCAGAGATGATATGACCAAGATAAAGAACCTCATCGAGTCAAAATTCGCACTTGGAGAACTTGGCGTAGAACTGGTGTTCCCTGAGCTTATCAAGAACCAAACGCAAGTTCTTGGCATGATCTTCCTTGTTCTTTGAGAAAACCAGAATGTCGTCGAGATAGACCAAAACGAAGTCATTGGTGTAGGTGTTGAAGATGAAGTTCATCATGCGAGAGAGAAGGTCAGAGGAGCGTTGACGAGGCCAAAAGACATGGCAGTGTATTCGTATGACCCATAGCTTGTTCTAAAAGCCGTCTTGGGAATATCTTGCTCACGGATTCGAATCTGATGATAACCCATACGGAGATCAAGCTTGGAGAATACTTGGGCACCTTTGAGTTGTTCGAACAGCTCATTGATGTTGGGAAGTGGGTATTTGTTCTTGATGGTCTTTTTGTTCAATGGACGGTAATCAACACAAAGTCGGTCCGTTCCATCCTTCTTCTTCACAAAAAGAACACCACAACCCCACGGAGAAGAACTAGGCCGGATGAGACCCATTTTCTCTTGAATATCGAGTTGCTTCTTCAGCTCCTTCAACTCTTCAGGTCCGAGCTTGTAAGGACGCTTGCACACAGGTTCCGTGCCGGGCTCAAGATCAATGACGAATTCAACTGGCCGGTGTGGAGGCATTCCTGGAAGCTCTTCTGGAAAGACGTCTTGATAGTCGCAAACGACTGGAATTTGCGAGATGGCATCGAGTTCCCCCTTCTCATTGAGAGAAAACAGACAGATTGTATCATCGCGAGCGACAAAGACAATTACATCCTCAGACGAATGAGTCAATTGAATCTGCCTGGCTGCACAATCAAGCTGAGCCTTGTGCTTAGTAAGCCAATCCATTCCGAGAATTAGATCAATATCCGAGTTGCCAAGAACCATAGGAGAAGAAAGGAAATTGTAGTCGCCCAAGGTGATAGTAACATCCGGAGCCATCATTTTGGTGTTCATGAATAAACCCGAAGAAGAAACCGCTATCGGCTTAGGCAAATCAATAGTATGCACATCATGCATAGATGCAAAAGGCTTCGATAAAAATGATAAAGATGCACCAGTGTCAAAAAGAACTCTTGCAGGAATGTCATTAACAGGAAGGTTACCCATGATCACATCTGGTGAGTCCTCTGCCTGAGCTGCATTCAGCAAGTTGACCTTGGCGGACTTGGTATTATGCTTGACCATAGCTGTACTTGCCGATCTGACAGGAGGAGGAGGAGGAAGACGCCTCTGGTTGAAACACTTGTTGGCATAGTGACCCTTCTGTTGGCACTTGTTGCACGTGACCTCTCAAAGCGGACGGTTGTACGAAGCACTCGATCTTGGAGGTTGAGACGAAGTCTTGTTCTGAAAGCCAGGGTTGGGTGGGTGGGAAGATCCACTGCCACCTTTGCTCTTCTGCTGATACGGTTGACGGAACGAAGGAGGAGGAAGCCAATACTTCTGCTGCTTGGCCACTTGAGTAGAGGAAGAAGGAGTAACATCTCTGACTCGCTTCTTGGAAGCATCACACCTCAACTGAGCAGCCTCTTGCTTCAGTGCCATGTTGTAGAACTCATCGTACCTCAAGGGCTCAAAGAGAACAAGAGCTAGCTGAATTTCTTGTCTGAGGCCACCTCTGAACTGGTATATCATGCTCTTCTCATCAGGGACGTCCTGCTTAGCAAAGCGGGCGAGCTTCTGAAACAACTTGTTGTAGTCATAGACAGACAAAGAGCCTTGCTTCAGGTTGCGGAATTCCTCATGCTTACTTTCAACCACGCTCTGAGGGATATGGTGAGCTCTGAAATCTTGATGAAATTCATCCCAAGTGATAACACGTCCACCTCTGGAATCCTTGTACTGCTGGAACCATTCTGCAGCTTGATCTTTGAGTTGGAAGGAAGCGAACTTGACAAAGTCCTCAGGCCTGACGTTACTGCACTCGAAATGCTTGCACAGATCCACAAGCCAATCGTCAGCATCGGTTGCCTCAACACAATTGCTGAAAGTCTTTGGCCCGTTAGCAAGGAACTGGTTGAGTGTAGCAGAGTGATTCTGATTGTTGCCTTGGTTCCCTTGGTTGCCTTGATTGCGCTCTTGAAGAATTTGCATGATCAACTACGTGTTTGCATTGGTTGCGGCCATCACAGCTTGCCATGCCTCCGGAGGAGGTGGAGGTGGTGGCGGATCAGGATTCGGAGTCGTGCACGTTGGAGGAGCCATCCTGAAGAGGTTGACATCCATTAGCACATTGATAGACAATTATTGAAGCTGAATCCAACGGAATGAAAATTGCAACATATAGTCTTCACATCCGAACAAAATGAACGAATGCATTCCTCTTGAAATGGTCACATATCCATAAATTGAGAAGCCACGTAGAATTAAGGTAAAGAAATAAATCAACAAGGTACGGATCAAGAACGAATAATCGGTAAGACATCCCAATCTCAAGCCAATATCCATGGAAGAAGAACTAGAGCTACGAGAATTCCCACCTATGAAACTCCTGAACCTTTCCGATTATGCAATCAGGTGTTGGGGATACAGAGGAAGCATAATATCTCACCCAAATCTAGCAAATCCTACATCCAGCTGTATCCATCCTTCAACACATAACCGAGAAAAAACTTCGGAAACCATCTACCTCAACCTTCGAAAAGCATCCGTTATACAAGTTATGGCGATACTCCTGAACCCCCGCCCCAGTACTGGGTGACGTCGAGGTTATCTCACCAA
Organism: Triticum urartu; assembly: GCF_003073215.2. Taxonomy (NCBI): domain Eukaryota; kingdom Viridiplantae; phylum Streptophyta; class Magnoliopsida; order Poales; family Poaceae; genus Triticum; species Triticum urartu. Next base: position 225,642,622 of record NC_053025.1, read on the forward strand.
TGAACTGCATAAAAGAGATTTTCGATGTCGGCGTACTAAACTCAGGTATTCCAGAACTTCAACGATAAAATTATGACGACAACACCTCAGAGCTCAACTCCCCGGGACACTTCCACAAAACCCCTGATAGGAGGCACCAAGACAATGTTCTCATCATAAAACCATCGGAACGATTCCAAGATACCCGCGTGATCATAAATTTTTTTTAGTGAAATTTGAGAAGAGAAGAGTCAAAACTCTACGTCAGGATGCCTTACCAGAGCGATGAGGAGACTGGGAAGTAAAAAGAATTCCTAAACTCTCCGATATATAATTCCTAAATGACTCAAAACATTTTTCTAGACACAACTCGGCCGCTAAAAACGATCAAGCAATGGGGCTCCTAAGGTCGGGGAAGGCTCTGATTACCAACTTGTAACACCCTTGATGCGACTACATCTCCCACGTGTCGAGGCACGGCTTAGAGGCATAATCGCATTGAAGGCATATGTCGCAAGTTAGGCAATCATCACAAACATCCCAAGTAATATAATTAATAAAAGGGGAGTTAACGTAGTTGGCTTACACTCGCCACGTCAACCAAGGTACATAAATAAAGTCATTACATTCATCCAATACACTCAGGGTCCGACTACTGAACCAAAATAAAGATCAACCCCCAAATGCGACAAAGTCCCCGATCGCCCCAATAGGGTGGGAAAAGAGGTAGGAAGGGACACCGGAGGACATAGGAGCGCTGGAATGCAAAACGGACAACGGGGAAAATGCTCGGATGCATGAGACGAACACGTATGCAAATGCAATGCACATGATGACATGATATGAGATGCATGACAAAGACAAAACACACAGAGACAAAAACCCGACAATGAGGTAATAGAATAACTTAGTGCCAGAAAAGGCAAGAGTTGGAATACAAATAAGGTAAATTACATCCGGGGTGTTACACCAGGTCCACCCAACGGACCCTGCAAAAATAGCATCCATCGGGGCACAGCTGAACCCCACAACAGACGCCGCACTGTGAGAGTTCTTGCCCGGGAATTGGGACATCTTCGCCTGGCATCCTTCAGACATGCTAGGAATCCCACACAGGCTGGCCGAGCATAGCCTAAACATCCTAAAGGGATTCAAGCCGGTCAAGCAGACTCTTCGGTGTTTCTCAGAGCCTAAGCGACAAGCCATGGGAGAAGAGCTATCCAAGTTACTTGAGGCCGGATTCATTAGAGAAATAGAACATCCGGACTGGCTAGCTAACCTGGTGATGGTACCAAAAAAGGACAAATCCTGGCGCATATGTGTCGATTTCAAGGACCTTAACAAGGCTGGCCCCAAGGATCCCTTCCCCCTACCCCGCATCGATCAAATTATCGACACTACCGCAGGACACGAATCATTGTGTTTCCTCGACACATACTCCGGATACCATCAAATCAAGATGGCGGAGTCCAATCAAGCCGCAACGGCATTCATCACTCCGTACGGCCCCTTCTGTTTTAACACCATGCCTTTCGGGCTCAAAAACGCCAGTGCAACCTATCAACGCATGATTCAGACATGCCTGGAAACACAAATCGGCAAAACAGTGGAGGCATATGTAGATGATGTGGTCATTAAAACCAGACACGTCGAATCTTTAATAGACGACTTGAGGCTCACATTCGACAATCTCCGAACATATGACATCAAGCTCAATCCGGAAAAATGCGTTTTCGGCGTGCCCGCCGGAAAGCTCTTGGGCTTCATCGTTTCCAATAGAGGAATTGAAGAAAATCCAACTAAAATCCGAGCTCTGTCACACATGGCTATCCCAACAGACCTCAAGCAAATCCAGAAATTAACCAGATGCGTGGCTACCTTAAGCCGCTTTATCTCCCGATTGGGAGAAAAGGCATTACCTCTTTATCTCCTTCTTCAACGCACCGAACACTTCGAGTGGACGGATGCGGCCACGGCTGGATTGGAAGAAATAAAAGCCCTCTTGGCAAGCAACCCAATCTTGACCGCGCCAAATATCGGCGAACCAATGTTGTTATATATAGCGGCAACACACCAGGTTGTAAGCGCAGTGCTCGTCGTCGAACGAGAGACGGACGGACATAAGTTCCCGCTTCAAAAGCCGGTATACTACGTATCCATGGTCCTCACTCCATGAAAATCACGGTACCCACATTATCAAAAGATAGCATACGCGGTCTTCATGGCATCCCGAAAACTACGACACTACTTTCAAGAGTGTTCAATTACGGCGGCCTCTGAAGTAGCACTCAACGACATAATAAATAACCGCGATGCCATGGGCCGGATTGCTAAATGGGCTATTGAGATCCTCCCGTTCGACATAACATACAAACCACGGTGAGCCATTAAGTCACAAGTACTTCCTGATTTCGTCGCCGAATGGACAGAAGCCGAACTCCCTAAAGAGTACGGCGCGTACTCTAATTGGATCATGCACTTCGACGGCTCTAAGATGCTGGCTGGTCTGGGGGCAGGCATCGTCCTGACATCCCCCACCGGAGATACAGTCCAATACGTACTCCAAATATTATGCACAGACTCCAACAATGCAGCAGAATATGAGGCCCTGCTACATGGTCTCCGGATGGCAGTCTCCATGGGCATTCAACGCCTAGAGGTGTGTGGGGATTTGAACCTCGCAATATCTCAAATAAATGGAGACTTTGACGCCAAGGACCCAAAAATGGCGGCTTACCGCAATGCCGTCCTCAAAATGTCAGCTCGATTCGAGGGGCTCGAATTCCACCATGTGGTCCGAGAAAACAATCAAGCAGCGGATATCCTCGCCCGCATCGGCGCTAAGCGCGACCCTGTCCCACCTAATATCTTCTTGGAAAGGTTGTTTAAGCCATCCGTGGTGTGGGAAGGGGAGACCGGCAACAACAGTCCGGATCCGACCACAACACCAGATCCCGAACACTTTGACGTAATCGGAGGCTCCGCCACCGAAATAACACCTTCGGCCCACGTGATTATGGCAGTCATCGCCCCGTGGACAGAACCCTTCTTAGCTTACCTAAATAGGCAAGAACTCCCTGAGGACCCAAACGAGGCATGTTGCATTGTGCGACGGTCTAAAGCCTACAAGGTCAACGAGGGAGAGCTTTATAAGAAAAGCGCTACCGAAGTACTTCAAAGGTGCATCTCTGAGGAGGAAGGACGGCAAATTTTGGCAGAAAATCATGCTGGACTCGGCGGCCATCATGCCGCAACTCGGGCCCTCGTGAGCAAGGCCTTCTGTACAGGTTTCTACTGGCCGACAGCCCGAGCGAACGCACAGGACCTCGTCCAACATTGCGTCGGTTGCCAGCTTTTTGCAAGCCAAAGCCATATGCCACCTACCGCTCTCCAAACAATCCCTATTACTTGGGCCTTTGCGGTCTGGGGGCTTGATATGGTCGGATCCCTTAAAGGAGGAAGCCATAAGAAAAATTACCTATTGGTCATGGTGGATAAATTCACCAAATGGGTAGAAGCCAAACTAGTTACAACGGCCGAGTCCGGACCAGTGATAGACTTCATATCCGCGGTTGTACACCGTTACGGTGTCCCCCACAGCATCATCACAGATAACGGCTCGAACTTCACAGCCGACGAGGTAAAAACTTGGTGCGGCAACATGGGCATTAAGCTCGATTATGCCTCCGTCTATCACCCCCAAACAAACGGTCAAGTCGAACGAGCAAATTGTCTTATTATGAGCGGCATTAAACCCAGATTAGTGTGATCCTTGAAGGAATCAGATACGCACTAGGTTGAGGAGCTCGACTCTGTACTATGGGGCTGCGGACCACGCCGAATCGCACTATCGGATACACACCGTTTTTTATGGTGTACGACGCAGAGGCGGTACTGTCCTGTGACATCATTCATGATTCACCTCGAGTGCGCATGTACGAAGAGAAAGAAGCCGAGCTTGATCGGCAGGACAGTTTAGACGCCCTGGAGGAGGAGCGTGACGTTGCAAAGGCCCGCTCCGCATTCTATCAGCAACAGGCTCGGCGGTATCAAAGCAGAGAAGTACGGGCCAAAACTTATAACGTCGGCGAACTCGTTCTACGCCTACCAGAGAAGAAAAAGGATAAGCTCAAGCCCAAATGGGAAGATCCCTTCATCATTGACAAAGTTCTAACCGATGGAGCGTACCGTCTGTGTGATGCATCGGACAATCGACTCGAGCCAAACCCATGGAACGCGGCCAGACTCTGAAGGTTCTACGCCTAGTGCCGGACTCTGTGTTCATCTCCCTACCTCCGCCTTTTTTATATATATCCGCTATCTGTCTTTCTTTCTTTCTTCCATTTTTATTCACGGCCTTAAAAGGTTAAAATGTGTCTTGACTACACAATCTTGACGCGCCATGCGTGCTCATTATACCTGAGGGCTTCTTATACAGAAGCTTAATATAATTATGTTCCGGGCTCTATGCCCCCCTGCACATGTGTTACTTTTCCACACGTACCTTTTCTTCTCCATTATATGCATCGATATGACTAAAGCTTTGGCCAAGCTGGGTTGCCTGGCTCTTGTGTTTATGCCCTACGTTCCCGTTAATTCGGCTAGGGCATAAGGGGAGCACCTCTGCGATTGTTACTGCCGGGTCAGTCGGATGTGTACCTCAGACTGGGTGAAGCTGAAAGCTAGCGTTCTTAAGGGAATATTCGGTCGGTGAACAAAAGATGACTTTTACTAATTGCAATACATGCCCCCAAATGTTTATATCCTATGTCTCTTTTCGCAGTTCAGACATGCACATTAATGCATGCGTACCCAGGGAAAGGAACCCTTAACGGAACTATTCTCCCTGGAAGATGTTTCTTACTATCCATGTAATATAACATAGCTAGTTGGGTACTTGTCTGTTCAAGCACTTATGACCCCTATGCCTGGTTTCCACGCGTACCCCGGTTTTTACATAACTGAGCGGGTATTCGGATACACTCCGGACTGTCGGGTCCAGAGGTCAAAGCAAAAAGGTCTGCCATGACAAATGATTTACAATCCGGCTAGGGACAAAATATGTCACTTGAAGTACACAGTCACTTAGACTGACTAAACTCTTCTTCTATACCATCCAACAGGCTGTCTAGCCTACAATCCTGTTGGGAATACTTTGCGGCTAATTTTACCTGGTCATACACTAGACTAACGGGGATCTCTTTCCCATCAGACCCTACAGGTCTGACCTCGGCCATGTGGTTCGGGTCAGCCTTAGTATATCACGTCTTGACCATAGCCCAGGCTTCCCTTGCACCTTGTCGGCAGGCAGATATCTTCCATAATCGGAAGTGCCGCCACGCTCCCTTGAGCATCTCCACGAGCTCCCCCATGCCTCCTGGCAGGGAGGCGGATGGCCACAAGGCCTGGGCAATGCCCTGCATCACCTGCCGAACTTGTTCGTGCAGTTGTGAGAGCTCTGGCAGAAGATCGGCCGCAGATCCGGGCATCTCCTCTTCGGGACGACCCATCAGCATACCTACAGATATAACTCTGTTAGCCGGTTTCTTCGCCGAACTCTATAAAAGTTCATTCAAGCACTTACTAAAAATTCCGCGTCGAAGCCTCTTATTCTCCTTTACGGAGTCAGCTAGCTAGGCCCGAACATCTTTCAGCTCAATGCCCAGCCGGGTATTGGCATCTTGGAGATCATTTTTCTCCTGCCTAACCCACGTAAGCACGCGCTCGCCAGCCTCTAGCTGTCTTTGAGCATGTTGCTCATCCCCTCGCATGATCTTCGGATTCACTCTGGGATCATCTGCAGAATCTATTGTTAGATTTGCATGCATGCCGAATACTAACTGGTACATGTCATTTCATTCTTTTCGATTCGGACAAGTCTTACCAGATGGGGCCTTCTTGGACTCCTCCATTCCGGCAACTGCGGCCCGTAGCTGGGCTTTGCACTCCTCCAGCTCTTGAGACAACTGGGTATTCTTCTCCGTAAGAACCTACGCATATAATGATCCTTAAATCAGTTCTGCCAACTATTTCAAGTCTCAGGGGCTACTGATATACATAATCATCAGATTTTCTTACTCGTATATCCTTTACATACTGGTCCGTGGCTCTGGCAAGGCCATTTTGAGCAGCTCGGATATACGCGTCTCCCGAGTTGAAGGCATCAAACGCCTCTTCGGAGAAACCAGGGTCGCGGAGTACGGCCCGGCGATGCTTGTGATTCATGGCACTCTCCACTTCGGAATTTGTAGCGGACAGCCTATCTGCATCCTCTGTAGGAGGAACATCCGATGTTGTCCCCACATTTGCATCTACCCCTAAGTCCGGCTCTGGAGTCCGGCTGGTGGAGGCGTGGCCGGCAGGCTCTCCGGACACAGTCCGGCGAGTGTTTTTTCTGCCAGGAACCATGGAAATTATTATATTTTAAAGACGACAACCACGGAGCAGGGTTTCTTTTTCATACCTGTGCGACGGCATCTCAGTCCTGACCACCTTCCTTTTAAGCCTACCCGACTTCGGTGCCCCTTGTTGGTGAGTCACCGCGGGTTCGGCATGGCGTCCCGAGGGCCTTCCCTGTAAGACACCATATGTGTGCGGTGGGTGAAGTGCAAAAAAGGGATCCTTCTTGGAAGTTGGGACTCCGGTTTTACTTGCACGTGATGCAGGGAGTAGGCCAGGATAATCGTCTATGATGGCCACCAAGGCACCGTCGCAGTTTAACTGATAGAACGTCCTGTCGGTGAGCTCCACAAATATGTCCAGATCTTCTTCGAGCCCGGGGTCGAGGGGCCGGCCAGGGTCCTCTGGCTGTGGAGACGGGCTGTGGACCTCCCTCACAGCTTTTCGCAGTTCCTGCTATGAAATAGCAAGGTAAATATTTATGATGAAGAATGCGGGAAGGTCTGGAGTAAAAGGTAGCAGCTCACCCAGTTTGGGGGGTTGTACATGGAGAATCCATCTCGTGGCTTAATGCGGATGAACTCCTCTTCCTCTCCTTTGTATAAATCGGACAATATTTTCGGTAGAGCAGCGGCGGAGTTCGGACCTTTACGGCCGCAGCGGGTGGCATCATCTTCTCCATTGAAGTGCCACATGGGTTTCCTCTGATACTGAAGTGGTTGCACCCCCCGCATTATAGATATTGACATAACCTCGATTATTGCCAGTCCTGATTTGGCCAACGTTTTTATCCTGCTCATCAGGTAAAGGACATCTCTGTCGTCTTCCTCCTGGGGGCTCCGAGGGCGCCAGTTGCGGCATTTCTTCAAAGGGGTATTACTAAACTCAGGAAAGCCCATCCGAATAGGGTCCAGAAGGGGGACGTCCTCCATATAAAACCACTCCGAAGGCCAGTCTTCGGATGTCTTCTTCGGAGTACCGGACAGGTATCCGGTCCCGACGATGCGCCATATTTCGGCTCCGCCCACTTGATATATTGACCCCTCCTGTGTACGGGGTACGAGGCAGAATAACCTCTTCCATAGCTCGAAATGAGCTTCGCAGCCCAGAAACAGCTCGCAAAAGGTGACGTAGCCGGCGATGTGTAATATAGATGCGGGAGTAAAGTTATGCAGCTGGAGGCCATAAAACTCCAGGAGCCCGCGGAGGAATGGATGGATTGGAAATCCAAGTCCCCTCAATAAGTAAGGGACAAGGCATAACCGCTCCCCCATAGATGGGTTGGGAAAGCTCTCCGCTTGCTCCCCGCCATTATAAGTGGCTAGTCCGGCTCGGACGGGGACCATATATGCAGGAGGGAGAGAAACCCCTGGGTCTGCAACTCTACTAATTGGATGTGGGGGACGGAACACTTCTCCCAATTGCCTGGCTTAGTGCTACGGGAGCGAGAGGAGGAGCTGCGATGGCCGGCCATGATGGGATGGACTTTTCCGGGCGCGCTCCGATGGATACTCGTTGTGGGAGGATGGTGTGATCTAGATCTGAGGATCCCCGACTCTTTAAATAGACGATTTAATTACATGGTTAGGGTGGCAAATGTAAAAATGCCCCGACTTCTCGCATTCGCTCGACATGTGGAAGATAGCCATTATTAAAGCACAGAAGCCGAGGAGTGCAACATTCATGGGAAGCCGGACACTACTCGTTACGACAGGTACTCGGGATTTGGAGAAGAACCCACCTTGCAATGCCGAAGACGATCTGCGCGCCGGACTCATCGTCATTGAAGCCTGGTTCAGGGGCTACTGAGGGAGTCCTGGATTATGGGGACCTCGAACAGCTGGACTATATACTTTGGCCGGACTGTTGGACTATGAAGATACAAGATTGAAGACTTCGTCACGTGTCCGGGTGGGACTCTCCTTTGCGTGGAAGGCAAGCTTGGCAATTCGGATATGTAGATCTCCTCCCTTGTAACCGACTCTGTGTAACCCTAGACCCCTCCGTGTCTATATAAACCGAAGGGTTTAGTCCGTAGGACAACAACAATCATAATCATAGGCCAGCTTCCAGGGTTTAGCCTCTACGATCTCGTGGTAGATCAACTCTTGTAATACTCATATCATCAAGATCAATCAAGCAGGAAGTAGGGTATTACCTCCATCAAGAGGTCCCGAACCTGGGTAAACATTGTGTCTGCCGCCTCCTGTTACCATCAGCCTTAGACGCACAGTTTGGGACCCCCTACCCGAGATCCGCCGGTTTTCACACCGACAATCCCCTCGGAGCAGCCCCCAGGTGCTTCTTCGGCCCATTGATTGTCTTCTGGTCCAAAAAAATCCACAAAAAGTTTCGCTATGTTTGGACTCCGTTTGATATTGATTGCCTACGATGTAAAAACACGTTAAAAACAGCAACTGGCACTTGGCACTATGTCAATAGGTTAGTACCAAAAAATGATATAAAATGACTATAAAATGATTATAAAGCATCCAAGATTGATAATATAACAGCATGGAACAATAAAAAATTATAGATACGTTGGAGACGTATCAGCATCCCCATGCTTAATTCTTGCTCGTCCTCGAGTAGCTAAATGATAAAAACAGAATTTTTGATCTGGAATGCTGCCTAACATGTCAACTCATATTCTTTTCTTCATAGCATGGACATTTGGACTTTTATATTGTTCAAATCAATAGTCTAGTTTTGACATGATAACTTAAATACTCAAGCATATCAACAAGCAACCATGTCTTCCAAAATATCAACGCTAAAATAAGCTATCCCTAGCCCATCATGCTCAATCATTGATCCATTCATGAAACACACTCACATATTAACTACACCCAACACTCAAGTACGATCAGTGCCTCCTAGTTGGTGCTTTTATAAGAGAAGATGGAGATTCAAATTCAAAAATAAAAATTGCATAAAGTAAAAGAAAGACCCTTTGCAGAGGGAAGTAGGGATTTGTAGAGGTGCCAGAGCTCAAAGTGGAAATTGAGAGATAAAAACATTTTGAGAGGCATACTTTTCCCACCAACAAAAATGACTTAGAGTTCCCAACACTTTCCATGCTAGATATGTCATAGGCGGTTCCCAAACAGAAATTAAAGTTTATTCCTTTTTCACCATACTTTCACTTTCCATGGCTAACCATATCCACGGGTGCCTTCCATACCAACACTTTCCAAGGAATTTATTATTTGACAACATAAAGTAAATTCATTTTTCATTTCGGGATTGGTCATCCCTAATACCTTTGCCTTACTCTCGTGCAATGACAAGTGTATAAACACTCATCGTGAGAATAACACATCTAGCATGGAAAAAAATAGCCACCCCTCACCGTCTCGCGAGTGGTACGAGCACACAAAAGAGAAATTTATTTTGAATATTAGAGATGGCACATACAAATTTGCTTAGAACGGCCGCGTATAGGTAGATATAGTGGACTCATATGGCACAACTGGTTTAAAGGATTTTAGATGCACAAGTAGAGATCATACTTTGTGCAAAATGAAGGCTAGCAAAAGATTGAGAAGCGACCAACCAAGAAATGAGTAATCTCATAAGTGAGCATTAAGCATAATTAACACCGAATAATGCACCACAAGTAGGATATAATTTCATTGCACAACTATTGACTTTCGTGCTTGCATAGGGAATCACAAACCTTAACACCAATATTCTTACTAAAGCATAATTAATCATCAAGATGACTCACATATGACATCATCATATCTCAAAACTATTACTAAGAATCAAGTTTATTTTGTCCAATGATCTTCATGAAAGGTTTATTATATCCTTCTTGGATATCTATCACTTTGGGACTAATTTTCATGTGTTGCTTTTGATAAGCTCAAACAAACATAAGTGAAGATCATGAGCATAATATTTCTTTCTCTCAAATTAATTTAAGTGAAGCAAGAGAGAATTTCTTGAAAATTTTACTAACTCTCAAATAGATCTAAGTGAAGCAAGAGAGCATTTCTTCAAAAATACTAAAGCACACCATGCTCAAAAACATATAAGTGAAGCACTAGAGAAAGTCCATAGCTCATAAACATTTAAGTGAAGCATAGAGAGAAATTCTAACAAGTCATGGCATAAATTTGGCTCTCTCAAATAGGTGTGTCCAGCAAGGAATCAAGAGTTAAAACACAAAATAAAACAAGCAAAGACTCATATCGTACAAGACGCTCCAAGCAAAACACATAGTATGTAATGAATAAAAAATATATAGCTTCGAGTAAAATACCGAAGGTCGTTAGAAGAAAGAGGGGATGCCACTCGGGGAATCCCCAAGCTTAGTTGCTTGCTTTCTTTGGATAATAGCTTGGGATGCCGGGGCATACCCAAGCTTAGGCTCTTCTTACTCCTTATTCCTTCATCCATCGTAAGATAACCCAAAACTTGAAAACTTCAATCACACAAAACTCCAACAAAACCTTCGTGAGATCCATTAGTATAAGAAAGCAAATCACTACTATAAGTGTTGTAGCAAACCAATTCATATTTTTGATATTGCATTATATCTACTGTATTTAAACTTTTCTATGACAAAAACTCATCAAAGAAAACCATAGAATCATCGAAACAAGCACACAACGTAAAGAAAACAGAATCTGTCAAAAACAGAAAAGTCTGTAGAAATCTGGATATTTCGAATACTTCTATAACTCTGAAAACTCTGAAACATGAGGATGACCTGAGAAATTTGTATATTAATCCTCTGAAAAAAGAATTGGCATTTTATCACGCCCTGGTTAAAAATGAGAGTTGTTTTCTTGAGCGCAAAAGTTTCTGTTTTTCAGTAAGATCAAACAACTATCACCCAAGAAGATCCTAAAGGCTTTACTTGGCACAAACATTAATTAAAACATAAAAACACAATCATAATAGTAGCATAATTGTGCTAACACTCAAGAACAGAAAGCAAAAAATCAAAAATAAATTTTACGCCCTTAGCTAGGCATAAAGCAAGGATCTAAGTTTTGTCATCTTTGGTTCTAGATCCATAAGATGCCCTCATGATTGATTCATATGGTGGACTAATTCTTGTTCTAGGGAAGTGTTCCATACCCTTCCTCAAAGGAAATTGGAACTTAATATTGCCTTCTTTCATATCAATCATGGCACCGATAGTGCGTAAAAACGGTCTACCAAGAATAATTGGACAAGACGGATTGCAATCAATATCAAGAACAATAAAGTCTATGGGAACATAATTACTATTTTCAAGAATAAGAACATCATCAATTCTTCCCAAAGGTTTTTTAATAGTAGAATCCGCCAAGTGCAAATTTAAAGAACATTCTTCAATATCGGTAAGACCAAGCACATCACATAAAGATTTCGGAATTGTAGAAACACTAGCACCCAAGTGTCACAAGGCAAAAAACTCATAATTTTTTATCTTGACTTTGACAGTAGGTTCCCATTCATCATGCAATTTTCTAGGAATTGAAACTTCTAATTCTGACTTTTCTTCTAAAGCTTTCATCATAGCATCAACAATATGTTTAGTAAAAGCTTTATTTTGTTCAGAAGTATGGGGTGAATTTATCATGGATTGCAACAAAGAAATACAATCAATAAAAGAGCAACTATCATAATTAAAGTCTTTTTAGTCCAAAAGAGTGGGTGCATCACTAGTTAAAGTTTTGACCTCTTCAAACCCACTTTTATCAATTTTCTCAACAAGATTTTCCCCCTCAGAAATATCGGGACGCCTTCTAGCTAAAGTTGACTCTTCTCCAGTCCGTTTTCATCAATCTTAACCTTACTAAACAAGGAATCAATAGAAGAGACACCAATCATTTTAAGATCTTCATCACTTCCATGAAAGTAATCACTAGAAAACGCTTTTTCTAAAAATTCTCTTTTAGCTCTAAGGATAGAGGTTCTTTTCTTACTTTCATCCATAGAAACATAAAGAGCTTTAATTGATTCCTCAACCTTATGCACAAATATTTTCATCTTGAGATTTTCTACATCATGAGCAATTCTATCAACACTTATAGACAAATCATCAATCTTATTCAACTTTTCTTCTATGGTAGTGTTGAAAACTTTTTGAGTGTTGATAAATTATTTAATATTATTCTAAAGATCAGAGGTGTTCCTATTATTATTATTATAAGATTAATTTCCATAGGAATTACCATAATTATTAGAGGAATTACTAGGAAAAAACCCAAGATTAAAATTACCTCTACAAGCATTGTTATTGAAATTATTTCAAGAAATAAAATTCACATCTACGGCACCACGATTTTGCTTGATCAAAGTAGACAAAGGCATATCATTGAAATCAATAGGATCACTTTTACTAGCAACCAATTTCGTAAGAGCATGAACTTTTTCACTCAAAGAAGAAATTTCTTCAACCGTATTAACTTTTTTACTAGTAGGAGCTCTTTCGGTATGCCATTGTGAATAATTTTCCATGATATTATCAAGCAATTTGGTAGCTTCACCCAAAGTAATTTCCATAAAAGTACCACCCGCGGTGGAATCTAAAAGATTACGAGAAACAAAATTCAATCCCACATAAAAAATTTGTATGATCATCCAAAGATTTAACCCATGAGTTGGGCAATTCCTTAGCATCATTTTCATCCTCTCCCAAGATTGTGCAACATGCTCATGTTCAAGTTTCTTGAAATTCATGATCTGGGTTCTAAGGGAAATAATTTTTGCGGGCGGAAAATACTTAGTGAGAAAAGCATCTTTCCACTTATTCCAAGAATCGTTACTATTGCGAGGCAAAGAAGAAAACCATTTTTTTGCGGACTCATGCAAAGAAAACGGAAATACTCCCTCCACCTCATAATGTAAGACGCTTTTTGACACTATTATAGTGTTAAGTAACGTCTTACATTATGGGACGGAGGGAATAATTTCATATTCACAACATCATTGTCCACATCTTTTTAATTTTGCATATCGCATAATTCCACGAAGGTATTAAGATGGGACGCGACATCCTCATTAGGAGTACCGGAAAATTGATCTTTCATAACAAGATTCAGTAAAGCAGGATTAATATCACAAGACTCCACACTAGTGGAGGGAGGAGCAATCGGAGTGCCAATAAAATCATTGTTGTTGGTATTTGAGAAATCACACAATTTGGTGTTCTCTTGAGTCATGATGACTACGCAACAAGATTGCACCCAAAAACAGATCCTGTAAGAAAACGGCGAACGAAAAAGAGGGCGAATAAAATGGCAAATTTTTGTGAAGTGGGGGAGAGGAAAACAAGAGGCAAATGGCAAATAATGTAAATTGTGAGGAGACGAGATTTGTGATTAGGAACCTGGTAGATGTTGAAGATCCTCCCTCGCAACGGCGCTAGAAATTCCTTTTGATGCGGCTTGAAGCTATGTCGTATTTCCCCAAAGAGGAAGGGATGATGCAGCACAGTGACGGTAGATATTTCCCTCAGTGATGAAACCAAGGTTATCGAACCAGTAGGAGAACCAAGCAACAATACGTGAACGGCACCTGCACACAAATAACAAGTACTTGCAACCCAACGTGTTAAAGGGGTTGTCAATCCCTTTCGGGTAACGGTGCCACAAATTGGCAAACAGACGTGAATAAATTGTAGTAGATTGATAGAACGAACGCCAAATAAAATAAATAAGAATAAATTGTAGTGAGTTATTTTTGTATTTTTGGTTTAATAGATCTGAAAATAAAAAGGCAAATAAAATAGATCGCGAAGGCAAATAATATGAGAAAGAGATCCGGGGGTCGTAGGTTTCACTAGCGGCTTCTCTCGAGAAAAATAGCAAACGGTGGGTGAACAAATTACTGTTGAGCAATTGATAGAACTTCAAATAATCATGACGATATCCAGGCAATGATCATTACATAGGCATCACGTCCAAGATTAGTAGACCGACTCCAGCCTGCATCTACTACTATTACTCCACACATCGACCGCTATCCAGAATGCATCTAGTGTATTAAGTTCATGGAGAAATGGAGTAATGCAATAGGAATGATGACATGATGTAGACAAGATCTATTTATGTAGAAATAGACCCCATCATTTTATCCTTAGTAGCAATGATACATATGTGTCGGTTCCCCTCCAGTCACTGGGATCAAGCACCATAAGATCGAACCCACTACAAGGCACCCCTTCCCATTGCAAGATAAATAGATCAAGTTGGCCAAAAAAACAAATATCAAAGAAGAAATACGAGGCTATAAGAAATCATGCATAAAAGAGATCAAAGAAACTCAAATAACTTTCATGGATAAAAAGAGATAGATCTGATCATAAACTCAAAGTTCATCGGATCCCAACAAACACACCGCAAAAAGAGTTACATCATATGGATCTCCAAGAGACCATTGTATTGAGAATCAAACGAGAGAGGGGAAGCCATCTAGCTACTAACTACAGACCCGAAGGTCTACAAAGAACTACTCACACATCATCAGAGAGGCGCCAATGAAAGTGGTGAACTCCTCCTTGATGGTGTCTAGATTGGATCTGGTGGTTCTGGACTGTGTGGCGGCTGGAATTGATTTTCGTTGACTCCCCTAGGGTTTCTGGAATATTGGGGTATTTATAGAGTAAAGAGGCGGTCCGGGGGGCACCCGAGGTGGGCACAACCCACCAGGGCATGCCTGGGCCGCCAAGCGTGTCATGGTGGGTTGTGCTCCCCTCGGAGCAGCCCCAGGTGCTTCTTCGGCCCATTGGTTGTCTTCTGGTCCAAAAAATCCACAAAAAGTTTTGTTGCATTTGGACTCTGTTTGATATTGATTACATGCGATGTAAAAAAACACGCAAAAAACAGCAACTGGCACTTGGCACTATGTCAATAGGTTAGTACCAAAAAATGATATAAAATGATTATAAGATGATATCCAAGATTGATAATATAACAGCATGGAACAATCAAAAATTATAGATATGTTGGAGACGTATCAGAATATTATTTGAATCTTCTCTGAATTCTTATATGCATGATTTGATATTTTTGCAAGTCTCTTCGAACTATCGATTTGGTTTGGCCAACTAGATTGGTTTTTCTTGCAATGGGAGAAGTGCTTAGCTTTGGGTTCAATCTTGAGGTGCTCGATCCTAGTGACAGAAGGGGAACCGATACGTATTGTATTGTTGCCATCGAGGATAAAAATATGGGGTTTTCATCATATTGCTTGAGTTAATTCCTCTACATCATGTCATCTTACTTAAGGCGTCAGTCCGTTCTTTATGAACTTAATACTCTAGCTGAATGTTGGATAGCGGTCGATGTGTGGAGTAATAGTAGTAGATGCAGAATTGTTTCAGTCTACTTGACACGGATGTGATGCCTATATTCATGATCATTACCTTAGATATTGTCATAACTTTGCGCTTTTCTATCAATTGCTCGGCGGTAATTTGTTCACCCACCATAATAATTTCTATCTTGAGAGAAGCACCTATGGCCCCCGGGTCTATTTTCCATCATATAAGTTTCGATCTATAATTTTAGTGTCTGATTTACTTTCTTTCAATCTTATACTTTCCATTCCATAAACCAAAAATACTAAAAACATTACTTTACCATTTATCCATCTCTATCAGATCTCACGTTGCAAATAACCGTGAAGGGATTGACAACCCCTTTATCGTGTTGGGTGCAAGTTGGTGTTTGTTTGTGCAGGTATTCGGTGACTTGCGCATTGTCTCCAACTGGATTGATACCTTGGTTCTCAAAACTTAGGGAAATACTTACTCTACTTTGCTGCATCACCATTTCCTCTTCAAGGGAAAAAACAATGCAAGCTCAAGAGGTAGCAGACGTGTGGTGCACGATGGGACGCAGACGCCCCCACTTTCCCACGTCGCCTCGGCAACTGTCCAGACTAAAAAGTCTGGTCGTGCATGCTTCGAGGTGATGATCCACAAGTATATGGGTGATGTCTACTACACAACCTTCTTCTTGTAGATGTTGTTGGGCCTCCAAGTGTAGAGGTTTGTAGGACAATAACAAATTTCCCTCAAGTGGATGACCTAAGTTTTATCAATCCATAGGAGGCATAGGATGAAGATGGTCTCTCTCAAGCAACCCTGCAACCAAATAACAAAGAATCTCTTGTGTCGCCAACACACCCAATACAATGGTAAATTGTATAGGTGCACTAGTTCGGCGAAGAGATGGTGATGCAAGTGGTATATGGATGGTAGATATAGGTTTTTGTAATCTGAAAATATAAAAACAGCAAGGTAACTAATGATAAAAGTGAGCGTAAATGGTATTGCAATGCGTTGAAACAAGGCCTAGGGTTCATACTTTCACTAGTGCAAGTTCTCTCAACAATAATAACATAATTGGATCACATAACTATCCATCAACATGCAACAAAGAGTCACTCCAAAGTCACTAATAGCGGAGAACAAACGAAGAGATTATGGTAGGGTACGAAACCACCTCAAAGTTATTCTTTCCAATCAATCCGTTGGGCTATTCCTATAAGTGTCACAAACAGCCCTAGAGTTCGTACTAGAATAACACCTTAAGACACAAATCAACCAAAACCCTAATGTCACCTAGATACTCCAATGTCACCTCAAGTATCCGTGGGTATGATTATATGATATGCGTCACACAATCTCAGATTCATCTATTCAACCAACACATAGGACCTCAAAGAGTGCCCCAAAGTTTCTACCGGAGAGTCAAGACGAAAACGTGTGCCAACCCCTATGCATAAGTTCATGGGCGGAACCCGCAAGTTGATCACCAAAACATACATCAAGTGAATCAATAGAATAACCCATTGTCACCATGGTTATCCCACGCAAGACATACATCAAGTGTTCTCAAATCCTTAAAGACTCAATCCGATAAGATAACTTCAAAAGGAAAACTCAATCCATTACAAGAGAGTAGAGGGGGAGAAACATCATAAGATCCAACTATAATAGCAAAGCTCGCGATACATCAAGATCATACCACCTCAATAACACGAGAGAGAGAGAGGGAGAGATCAAACACATAGCTACTGGTACATACCCTCAGCCCCGAGGGAGAACTACTCCCTCCTCGTCATGGAGAGCACCGGGATGATGAAGATGGCCACCGGAGAAGGATTCCCCCTCCAGCAGGGTGCCGTAACGGGTCTAGATTGGTTTTCGGTGGCTACGGAGGCTTCTGGCGGCGGAACTCCCGATCTATTGTGCTCCCCGAAGTTTTTAGGGTATATGGGTATATATGGGAGGAAGAAGTACGTCGGTGGACCTCCGGGTTGTCCACGAGGCAGGGGGTGCGCCGAGGGGGTGGGCGCGCCCCCCACCCTCATGGGCAGCGCAGGACTCTCCTGGACCATCTCCAATACTCCGTGGGCTTCTTCTCGTCCAAAAATAAGTTCCGTGAAGTTTCAGGTCAATTGGACTCCGTTTGATCTTGATTTTTTGCGATACTCTAAAACAAGGAAAAAACAAAAACTGGCACTGGCACTGGGCTCTAGGTTAATAGGTTAGTCCCAAAAATCATATAAAATAGCATATAAATGCATATAAAACATCCAAGGTTGATAATATAATAGCATGGAACAATCAAAAATTATAGATACATTGGAGACGTATCAGCATCCCCAAGCTTAATTCCTGCTCGTCCTCGAGTAGGTAAATGATAAAAACAGAATTTTTTATGTCGAATGCTACCTAACATATTTCTCTATGTAATTCTTTATTGTGGCAAGAATATTCAGATCCATAAGATTCAAGACAAAGTTTAATATTGACATAGAAATAATAATACTTCAAGCATACTAACCAAGTAATCATGTCTTCCCAAAATAACATGGCCTAAGAAAGCTATCCCTACAAAATCATATAGTCTGGCTATGCTCTATCTTCACCACACAAAATATTTAAATCATTCACAACCCCGATGACAAGCCAAGCAATTGTTTCATACTTTTGATGTTATCAAACCTTTTCAATCTTCACGCAATACATGAGCGTGAGCCATGGACATAGCACTATAGGTGGAATGGAATGGTGGTTGTGGAGAAGACAAAAAGGAGAAGATAGTCTCACGTCAACTAGGCGTATCAACGGGCTATGGAGATGCCCATCAATAGATATCAATGTGAGTGAGTAGGGATTGCCATGAAACGGATGCACTAGAGCTATAAATGTATGAAATCTCAACAAAAGAAATTAGTGGGTGTGCATCCAACCCGCTTGCTCACGAAGACCTAGGGCATTTTGAGGAAGCCCATCATTGGAATATACAAGCCAAGTTCTATAATGAAAGATTCCCACTAGTATATGAAAGTGACAACATAGGAGACTCTCTATCATGAAGATCATGGTGCTTCTTTGAAGCACAAGTGTGGTAAAAGGATAGTAGCATTGCCACTTCTCTCTTTTTCTCTCATTTTTTTGGGGCCTTTTCTTTTTTATGGCCTCTTTTTTCTCTTTTTTTATTTTTTCGTCCGGAGTCTCATCCTGACTTATGGGGGAATCATAGTCTCCATCATCCTTTCCTCACTGGGACAATGCTCTAATAATGATGATCATCACACTTTTATTTACTTACAACTCAAGAATTACAACTCGATACTTAGAACAAAATATGACTCTATATGAATGCCTCCGGCGGTGTACCGGGATGTGCAATGATGCATGAGTGACATGTATGAAAGAATTATGAACGGTGGCTTTGCCACAAATACAATGTCAACTACATGATCATGCAAAGCAATATGACAATGATGGAGCGTGTCATAGTAAACGGAACGGTGGAAAGTTCCATGGCAATATATCTCGGAAAGGCTATGGAAATGCCATGATAGGTAGGTATGGTGGCTGTTTTGAGGAAGGTATATGGTGGGTTGTATGGTACCGGCGAGTGTGCGCGGTATAGAGAGGCTTATGATGGTGGAAGGGTGAATAGGCGATTTTTATGAAAGTCTTCAAAACGTGGAAGTTATGAAGACAAACAGTAGAGATATGCCTATTACTATGCAGCGGAAGGTAGACTACACTAGGCAAGCCATGGTCAAGTATCAACAGAGTGAAAGCACAGTGACAAATAGCTGCAGTGTAATAAGGATCAGGTAGGAAGATACTATGAAGCCAAACAGATCATACACTCACGTTGTGAAGACAAAAGATAGAACAGACATGCAATGACTTCACAATGAGTAATCAGTAAGTTAAAAGGAAGTGAAGATGAAACCAGTGGCTCGTTGAAGACAATGATGTGTTGGACCAGTTCCAGTTGCTGTGACAACTGTACGTCTGGTTGGAGCGGCTAGGTATTTAAACCTTAGGACACACAGTCCCGGACACCCAGTCCTGAACACGCAGCTAGGACACCAAGTCCTCACCGTATTCTCCTTGAGCTAAGGTCACATAGTCCTCGCCCAATCACTCTGGTAAGTCTTCAAGGTAGACTCCCAAACCTTCACTGACTTCGTTCACTGGCAATCCACAATGTCTCTTAGGTGTTGAAGCATCATCGTTAGCCCTTTCCATGTGCGGTGACAGGTTTCATGGGCAACGAATGCATTCTTGGTGGCAAGATTTCGGATGCGATTTACATCCACCAAGAGGCTTTTCATCTGTCTCTTCAACCAGTCATGATGCCTATCCTGCTTTTGATGAAGGGCCACAAGAAGCTCTCGGTCGTTGAGAACACGAGTGCGCTTCTTGGGTCTTGAAGCAGTGGCACTGTCAGTGGCTTCAGTTGACGCAGGGTGTGGTGCACGTGTAGTGCCAGCCAATGGATACACCCTGGAGATGGCTTCAACACCTTCAACGTTTTGAGTGAAGCTCTGGTGTTCTGCATTCTGAAGACTCAGAGGTTGCTTGGCAGGTTCAGGATAGATGGCTTCAGCAGAGGTATCCACATCAGGCAAGAAGATCCGATGGTTGCGGGCTGAGAGCTGATACGAGATGGCAGAGTGAAGTTTGATCAGCCTCATTACCCAAGGAGCATAGAACTTTAAACCAAACAGATCTGAGCCTGATGCAGCTAGTTGGCGTATGAAGAAATCCTGTGCGTTGAAGCATTTGCCATGAAGGATACAGAATATCAGAGTCTTCATTGCACCCTCGATCTTGGCATTTGGAGAGTGTCCTTTAATGGGCCAGAGAGTCCGCCGGATGATGTGATAGATGGTCCTGGGCAGGTACTCAAGGTCTTCAACGAAGAACTCTGTGGGATAAGGAGCATCGTGGGGCAATGGCTTCATCATGGAGAGCATCTGACTCATATTCGGTTCAGGCCTCTGAAATATGCTCTCAATAGCTTCAGTGTGTAGCCGACAGCCTTGCTCGAAGAATTCGCCTGGAGTGGGCAGGCCAGTGAGCTCAATGACATCAAATGCATTGGCTTCGTGATGAACGTTGCCGGTCATCCACTCCAGGACCCAAGTCTTCGGATCTCTGTTGTATCCTTTGATGTGCAGTGTGGCATAGAATTGTAGTAGGAGCTCTTCGTTCCAATGCTCTTCATCAGTGACAAACTGTAGCAGACCCACTTGTTTGAAGTAATCCAATGCTTCCTCTAGACAGGGCAGACCAGCAATAGCTTCAACATCAAGGCGCTTGTGCGGGAAAATGCGACCTTGGTTGTACAGTATGCAAGAGTAGTAGCTGCGCTGAGGATAGCTCCAGAACCTATCTGATGAAATCCTTTCCCTTGAATAGGGGTTCTTGGAGCTATTGAAGAAAGTATTATCTGCCCTGAAGCTATTGATGTTGAAGGAACCAGGTGCTGATGCAGGACCTGGGAACCTTGGCAGTCTTGGGATTGGCTTCTGAACCTGAGGCCTGTGCTGAACATGGTAGTTGAATTGTGGAGGCAGCAGACTCAGGAACAGAAGTGTCAGGATCAGTAGCTTCGCTGTCTTCTGAAGCTTTTGGTGGGGAGGGCTCCACATTAGCTTCAATGTTAGGTGTGGCAGCCTCACGATTTGCTTCCTCCACTTGACGAGCTGGAGGGTCGGACACAAGCACGTTCTCCTGGAGAACTGCTTCTTGGTGGAGCAGGGGAGTGGGATCTTGTGCCACTTCATCTGCGGCTGATGCAGCCGAGAATGTCTTCCAGCGACTTGAGGCCTTGGACCTTTGCGAAGCCTGCGGAACGCAGACGACGCCTGTGGGAGTTGGAGTTGGGCTGGGCCTCATAGTCTTCTTCCTCTTGAGGGCGATCCGCCCATGAAGCATCCTGTGCAATTGGCGTCAGTGGACGACCAATGCTGATGAGTTCGCTGTGTTCTAACTGAGGAAGGGCTGCATCATCTTCTACATTGTCATGACCAATGTCTTCAGCAGCGATGGGATCAGCTGCTGGAATGTCTTCAGCTTCAGGAGCCTCTGTGGAAGCAGGCTCATGAACCGTCAGTTGACGTTCTGCGTCAGGGTGAACCATAGAATAGGTTCAACTATCAAGGGCTCTGTGGGAGCAGCCCGAGATTTCTTGATCTTTCTCTTTTTCTTGCTGGGGGCAGTAGGAGAGGCTTCAGAGCTTTTCCTCTTCCTGGCTTCAGCCTCAGCAGTTCTTGTCTTCTTGAGCTCTGAAGCTGTTGACCGGCTCTTTGGCTTCGAGCCAGTCGTTGCAGTTGGGAAGACAAGCGGAACTGCTTCCTGCCTTGGTGCCTCTGGTTCAGCTGGAACAGTCTTCTTCTTTTTCTTTGCGGCCATCTTGGGGTCGATGCCAGGACGCCCAAGTGCCTTGCGCTTCTCAGCCTCATTGTAGGCTTGCACACATCTGTCAGCCAGAGACTTCATCCGCTCACGTGAACCCTGAGCTTCTGCACGCTTCTTCAGAAAGTTTTCCTTTAGCTCATGCAACATGATCTTGAAGCTCTTCACTTCTTGCACGCTGAGCTTGGCCATATTCTTCTTGAACTGAGCCTTTTCATGATCAATTTTCTGCTTCAGTTTCAACATGCGCTGGGCAATGGCAAAGTTCTCTGAGCAATGCACCTTGAAGGACGCTTAGGCCAACGGGCAGCTTGTAGATCTTCAAGCTGATGTTTGGTGTGCAACCACTCGTCAATGAAGTTGTGGATGATGGCGACATCAAAGAGGGCAGATTGTTGAAGATTTGCTTCTTCTTTGCTCTTGATGAGTTGCTCAAGAGCGTTCTCCAATCTCATCACTTGACAGATCATGGCTTCACTGCGCAGGATGGCAACAGCTGTGAGCTCTTTGCCAGTGTGATGAGACAGAGGCATCTTGGCCTTCTGGGCTTGGCGTGATAAGTCTTCAGACTGCACAACTGTCTTCAGGAGGTGCAGTCGCCAATGGCTTCGCCTTTGAGATTTTTGGTGAAGGGGCTGGCTTTGAAGCTTTTGGCTTCTTCAACTGCTTCGGCTTCAGCACTGCAGGCACTGCAGGCGCTTCATCAGACTCAGTGTCAGCTGCAGGCTCATTCACTGTAGTCCCTTCAACCAAGATGTAGGTGATGAGGCCTTCAACGTTGGCATACGGACCGATGACATTGGGTTCTGCTTCTCGTGTGCCATCTGCCCTTGGTGCTGAGGGACCAGGGTTGAAGTCTAACCCAAATTTCTTCTTGTTCTGCTTCGCTGAGTTTTGGGCAAACTGGAAGTTGCGCTTGAACAGATTGTCGTCACGACACCAGAGTAGTGACGACGGATGTGCATCATCAGGCTGTGGCCCACGAA
This sequence comes from Triticum urartu, assembly GCF_003073215.2. Taxonomy (NCBI): domain Eukaryota; kingdom Viridiplantae; phylum Streptophyta; class Magnoliopsida; order Poales; family Poaceae; genus Triticum; species Triticum urartu. Next base: position 225,665,671 of record NC_053025.1, read on the forward strand.
CCATGCATGGATAGAAGCTTTGGGCAATAGCTTCATCTCTGGACCTGGGTACAAGGTTCTTGAATAAGATGTCTCCCCACGGTCTTTTGATGGCACTCTTCTCAGCATACTCTTGGGTTGTGAAGCGGTACTTGAACCATTGTTCTGCCCAATAGCGTCGAATCCATTGGATTCGGGTCTTGCGCTGCCATAATTCTCTTCAGGATCTGTTTTATACATTTCTGCCAGTTCATCAGGCAGATCTTTGGATGTTCCTCCACGTCGCTGTCTGCCCCCCTTCCTTGCTGCTATTTCTGAAGCCATAAACTTTAACTTGGAAAGGCTTCAAGACGTTCAAAGGCTTCAAAGGCTTTCTCTTTGCTGGACCAACAGGAACTGGCTTCAGGAGAATTTATGTGATGCTGTAAGGAATTCTGCAAATGAATGCAGACTATGAGAACCAAAGGATTCTCCCACGGACATGTACCTGTGACAGCATTAAGGTGCGAGGGAAGGGGAAGAGGTCATATGCATTCTTAGAAGATTTTGAAGATAAATCAGTTTAGAAGACATTGACCTCATCGTGCGAAGACATTCACTCATAGATAAGAGTTGGTTCCAGATTTGTACGAATCCACGGATCAGTACAAGTGAGGAATCTAACTACTTTGTGAAGCACAGTGAATATACTAGGCATGTTATGAGATGCAGTATGAAAGAGATCTACTTGTGTGAACAGAAACTGCTTGTGGTAGAAAGTGATAAAGCTATAGGATCAAAGAGGCCGTAAAAAGGAGGTTTTATTTACCACACGAAGAACTGCTAGACGGAGTGGAAGAGGAGGCCGAGCAGTTCGATCGTCCGTGCCCTAACTTGGCGACGGAGGACACCTACGGCGACGGCGGAGAAGGCGATGTCCGCGGTCGGCGTGAAGACGGCGTCGGAGAGGTTGCGGCAGCGAAGCGCTTCGTCGCCGGCGTCGTCGAGGGCTAGCGGTGGCGCTAGGGTTCGTGCGAGAGTGGAAGAAGAGATAATGACCGCTGTGAGGTGTGTATTTATAGGTACAGGGGCGACACTGTGCTATTACACAGGTGCCCCTGGCGATTCGCATCTGAGGAACACGTGGCCAGTTTGCGGAAGTTGGGGTTTGTTCCACGTCCCACGCACGCCTGGATTGTCGGGTGGTCGTTCCTACTTCTCCGGATTTCATGTGGAGGAATGAGCATTGAAAACGGACTTAATGGTTGTCTCTGTATCTTCTGCTGACAAGGACGCAGAGAAGACATTCGACAGTTTCAATAGAATGCATATGACTTGGAGAGATAGAGTTTGAGATAGAAAGCATAGAGAAGTTGGGGTCCGATCACATTCACTTAGTTCAAAAGATTCAACACGAAGACATAGCTATAAGTGAATGCTGTAGAGGACAGAACAATAGCCATATATATATATATATATATATATATAATATATATATATATATTATGAGGTGCTGTGTTTGGATACTATTATATTGCACATTCCAGTTTGAAACGATATTCGATTTGCTAGATACTGTTGTGATTGGATCTGCCATCAGAATGGTTTTTGCAGAGACTTTGCATGAGGTATCAACCGAAGTTCCACATGGCTGTACCGACGAATGAGTTGGCCAACCGCACTTCCAAAATAAGAGATGTTCACTTTGGGGTAGTTAACCGGTGGGCCTCTTGGGCTTAAACGCTCTGGTATGTCGCGCCGATAACGACCCGCAGAGCAGGCGACGTTATTCTGTACTGGCGCTTGGCAACGACGTCAAAGAGAGACTATCCAACATTAAATGTTTCCAACTGCGCGAATGTATGGACTTTACTATTGAAGATTATCTTAGTGACTCCTTGAGTGTGGCTATGCGCACATGTAAAAGTTGCAAATCAGTTGACCAATCGAGGGTTAGGAGGTGAATGTGCCCGGATGCAATCGGGACATTTGGAGGGATTCTAGGATATTTTACTAGGAATTCACCAGTGTTAATCGTGTGCAAATGCCTACGTGTTTTCGCTCACTCGATGAGGGTGTTGATAGGTTGGAGAGTTATTGTGCACTGAATTGCTACCTTCATGTTTGCCGATAGATGCCATATGATATTCAAGTGTTGCTCCCTATCAAATCGAGCTCTCTTAGATAACTAGGGTAGCTGCTCGGAACTCTTACATCTTGTGCTTTTTGTATTGTGTGGGGGTGTGAAACGTGGGTACATGTGGCTCTCGTCCCTTAGTGATGGGGTAGCGATCGTCTCCTGTGCGAAACTCCAAGGCCGGCGTTGTCGCTATCCAGGTCCCAAGGTGGGCCGACTTGGATTCCCGTATCCATGCCTCAAGGAGGATGCCGGAATGCGTCTTTCTCCTTCGACGTCGTTGGTTCCATGGTCCACGAGCTTAGCGTTGTGAGTCGAGCCCACGATCCGGAAGCCGACATGTCTGGCCACAGCGGCGCGGCACATGTATTCGCCGCGTATCAATCTAGTGCGGAGTGATACACAGTCTTTGTGTATTGAAGACCAATCATGTTGCGTCGTCCACGGCATGAGGATAACAGGTGCACATGCTCGGCTAGATGGAGACTGTGCCGACGGACGAGTCCGACGTTGCTTGGTCGCCGAAGGCAGCTTACTCGTTCAGCTGCCTGCTGGAGATCCTAGACCAAGATTAAACTCATGAGCCCTTGTGGGCGGCGTTCGGTACCATAATTCCTGGTCAGGATGCTTGTCTCGGCCTTCTGCCTCCGTCCTTCACCGATCGGCTCATAGCCTGTTTGCAGCACAAGGTGGCCTGGGAAGAAGTCTTGTGTCGCGACAAAAGGCAAAGTCAGGGTGTAAGTTCCAGCATACCATACATCTCTACGCACTGTTCAGGGGCGGGCTAGTTCTCTCAGTTACATGGCTTGGCGCATGGCGTGTGTAAGGAGTAGTAGTCGACAGACGCGGAAAGCTTCCCAGTCGCCTTCGCTCTTCCATGTTATCTCGCCTGCAACGCCCTTAGTGCCATGGTGCAAGCAGCGTTTGTACGCTCCTTGTGGTAGCGGTGTTGTGCAGTCGCTCTCTGCCTCGGTCTTGATACTACTCGACAGACGGTAAGGACCTGCCTCTCTTGTTGCTTTCGCTGCTGCATTTCTGGGTTGTTGATGGGTCCTTCTGGAAGGCTGTGCGAGCTCTAGTAATTCCAGTACTATGTAACAGTACTTTGTGGATGTAACAGGCTGATGGCACATACTCTGAGTCTGACATTTGGCTTCTTGCCAGTAAGGAGCTCATAAGATGTCTTGTTCAGAAGCTTGTGAAGATAAACACGATTGATTGTATGGCATGCAGTATCAATGGCTTCAGGCCAGAATTTTCTTGGGGTCTTGTATTCATCTAGCATCGTTCTGGCCATCTCAATGAGTGTTCTGTTCTTGCGTTCGACGACGCCATTCTGCTGTGGCGTGTACGGGGCTGAGAATTCATGTGTGATGCCCAAGGTATCAAGATATGTATCAAGGCCATGTTCTTGAATTCAGTGCCATTGTCACTTCTGATGTGCTTTATCTTGGCGCCAAATTGTTCATAGCTCGATTGGCGAAGCGTCTGAAGACATCCTGCACTTCAGTCTTGTAAAGGATTATGTGCACCCAAGTATATCTAGAATAATCATCAACAAACGAAGCCATAGAGGCAAGCAGTAGTAGTAAAGGGTGTGAGGCTACGTGAGTGGGACAAGAAATGATATTTCAATTTCGTCGAAGCGAGGGATGAAGTGCGAGTATTGAGGGCAAGAAGATCTGGCCCGACTGTCGCCTCTCGTCGCCCGAATCTCAATGGAGACATACGCAGTTCCGGTGGGTTCGCGCTTGAGCTTCGCTCCCTGCAGAGTCGAAAGAGGAAGAATAGTTTTTTGCTCTCCTGGTGCCTCTTCTTCGCCCTGCCTCCCGATGGACTGAAGATGACTCGATTTCTCTGGATTGATACAATTAGCTCCTGGCGCCTTTGGTGCGCTCTCGAGATACGTATGCTGACATGTTTTATCTTCCCAAGATTGTGGAGGTCTATGCAGATGGCCAGCCCGCTGATTGCCATAGCAGCATTCTGAAGCCTTTGCTAGAGACATATTGCAAGCTGTGGTCCTGCTGAAAATCTACCTTACAGTTCTTCCGTAGTCTTACCAAGGTGGTCATAATCACTGTATATGCTACAATGCAGCACGGTATATCTGTCTACTATCTAGTACTCGGCGCACTTGTCCAATTAATAGATCTGTTAAATCGCATCGAGCCAGTCTGAGCCAGACATTAACGTGCTTGCTGTCGGAACATCTATAGGGATCTTTCGGCGAGACTACAATCCGCTTGGGTTTTGCCCGCATTGGCTAGTTGTCCGCGCCTTGCCCGAGAGTTTAATGCCAACCTCATTCACCCTTAAGAGGCTCCAATACGAGTCTTACCTTCCGGATGCTGCTCACGTTGTATCTCGCGAACGTATGTCTGCAGCGCTATGAGTGGTCTGCGACAGTCATGTGTGTGGGTCCTTGTCGCCTTCTAGGCGGATTGGCGTCTGGTACGTCCCTGGAGTACCTTAATTATACGCAAGGGGTGTCTCCTTCGGTCCAGCTCTGTGTGATCCTCGTTACACCACTGTCATAATCCCATTCTGAAGAGTATTGAAAGCCGACTCATAGTGGTGTCTACCGTAGGCCGGCGTGCCGTTTTTGAGTCGCGCCTCGCGCGAGGTCAGTTCACGGACAGGTCTTGTGGAGAAGGGCATCGACAGTGATTGCTACGCGCACCAGCTGCGCAGTATGGGGAACTTGATCAGATTTAGGACTATAGGGGGGCACAGCTAGGCGCTCGCGTTCTGGTGGGGCGTGGACGGGCCGCCAATTTCGCTTTTGCATCAGTTACATATTTGATGCTTGCGCGCGCATGTTTATTTGGGTCCCTACGCAAGGACTTTTTTGAGGGTGTGCGAGACACTTGTAGGCGTGGCCTTTAGCTTAGGCCGTCTGTCTTCCGGCTGGGGGCAGACTCTGGCTGTGTTTTTTCTGCCGGGGCCTTTCCCTGCATACAGGGAGTTTCGCGGTGTTTCTTATTTTCACATTCTTCAGCAGGCGGTGGCTCCTCAGCTAGTAGACGGTGAGCTGAATGATGGGTGTAGGGTGGCACGATTCCGTCCTACATGACGACGTCGCCGCCGTTCCCTTCCATGATCGAAGCAGTCTGTGAGAGACTCGTCGTGCTTCGGGCTTTCTGTGCACGTTAGCCGAAACTCTGGCTCTCGCGCGCGGTATAGGCGTATACTGCGCTATAAGATATAGTTGCCAGGAATAGTTTCGTGTGGGTCATATGATGAGTAGCTGACGGTTGGATGATGGGCTCTCATTTTCATATAGCCTATCGCACTTGTGAGGTACTCGGGACTGCTGTCGCTGTCCATACGCTCTGCTCGCTTTTTCGTGCGCTAGTGCGACTCAGGTGAGTTCCTCTGTGGCTGGGTCTTTGGAAGCCTTCCTGGGGCCCTTCCACAGCTTCTTCAAAGTGAGCGCCTCCGCTATGATGCTTTTGTGTCGGTCTTGTACGTTTGCTCTTCTTTTTATGTGCGGCGGCTGTTGTCGCAGTTTTGAGCCTCGTCTTCACGCGGTAGAGATTTCCCAGGATCCGTTCTCGGCGAAGCGCTTAGATCTTCTTCTTTCTCTTCCGACTCGCGCGATGCGTTGTCGGCCGGTGCAGTTCCGGGCATGCTAACTCTTCACTGGTGAGCCTGGCAGGATCATTGGATTGTGATGAGTTCTTAATACGAGTTTATAGTTTGCATCGCAACTCACGGACGAAATGGATTGGCGGTGGATCAATGATCATGGGCCGATTTAGTCATCTAGCTGGACCAGAGTGAGAGCGTTGAATGGCCTGAAATCAAGAAAATAAATCCTAAGAGTTTCTCGCTCGCAGGGTTCCGCATTTAGTCTAGAACCGACTTAAGGAAACACAAGAAAGATAGAGCTTTTGGTATGCCGACACCTAGGAGCTTCTGGGTACTTAGAGACAGTCTTATCATCAGAGACAAGAGACATGCTTCTCAGCGCTCAGGGATGCCGGACTGCATTTTTTTCCTACGAACCCTACACCCTGCGCTTTTTCTAGGGGTTTGGGGTTCTGATTGGCCTTTTGGCCTTCTCTTCTCGGCCAGTCTGAGCGTCTGGATGGCCTTTAAGGTGCGTTTTCCAAAGCTCCATCGCCCTGGTTCTCAACGCATGGTCTTGATATTACGCCTTAAGCGCATTTTTCTCTGCCGCCTCGCAGCAAGCGCTCCGAGGGCTTCGGTCTCGCGTCGGAGGACGCGCGGGCTTATGTTACCAGTCCATGCCCATCGATGGGGTGCAGGTCATCCTGCAACGCGGAACGAGGTAGCAGCTGGGAGACCTCATTTTCTCTCCTCTTCATCCTCCTCGCAACAGGGTATACGGTTCCTATCGATGCTCAGACTCGATTTTCATCTAGATAGGCGTTACATGCATTCCTGATCAGACGCCATGCCGCTCGGGATCTCTAGGACTCTGTTTCGACGCGAGTGTGTCGTTTCCTTTTTGAGATCTTATGTGCTGCACCTACGAGTTGTCAGGTTCTTGCCGCTCTTCCCTGCAGTCGTATCATAGGAAGCGTTTGTGAGTGAGTTTGCTGTGCCGAACGAGGTATCGACTGCTACTTCAGCCGCTCTCTTGATGCTCTTACGGGTTAGGTCAGATCTATTCTTTAGGTCGCTCCCTGTCTTTAGGATTGCAGTGGAGTGAGCGTCATTTCGGCACGTCCCGCGCTAGGATTGTCGCTTCTGCCATTCATAGTGTATTTCTGTGTGAATTATGTCGTCGCCTAGATTTGGATTTCTATTGAGGTCCGGCTGTCAAGCCCAAGATCAAGGACTAGACGGATTTATTTCAAAGAGGATAGATTTGGAAGATTCTGCTCATTTGTAGCACGAGGTCTTGGGTGTAGACTGGTCGAGTTTCTTGATCACCGCTAATGCGTAGTCATGACTCGTCAACTAGGATGTTGTAGGTCTGCGAGCTGTGCGGTTGTTTGTCGTGATTACGCTTTAGGAACGCCCCTTGCCTATGAAGCAGCTAGTGAGGGTAGGCGGGTGAGTGTGTGAGTCAGTAGTCCTTGTCATTTGCATCGGTGTCGGTGATGAAGTCATTGTCTTCAGTGTTGAAGATGGACTTGGCGATGTATGCTGTAGCCAGACTTGCAATGCCAGAATCAGACTCCTCCTCAGACTCCACCTCTGCCTCCTCAGAAGCGGACTCCTCCTCTGAATCCATTTCCTTGCCAACAAACGCACGTGCCTTTCCAGATGATCTCTTCTTGTGTGATGAAGACTTTGAGGAACACTTGGAAGAAGACTTTGTGTATTTCTTCTTCTTCTTGTCGTCTGAGTCATATTCCTTGCTCTCCTTCTTCTTTCTGTTCTCATTGTCCCACTGTGGACACTCAGAGATGAAGTGTCCAGTTTTCTTGCACTTGTGGCATGTTTTCTTCTTGTAGTCATGAGCAGAAACTTCATTATTCCTTGAGCTTGATCGTGAAGACTTTCTGAAGCCTTTCTTCTTGGTGAATTTTTGGAACTTCTTCACTAGCATTGCAAGTTCCCTTCCAATGTCTTCAGGATCATCAGAACTGCTGTCAGATTCTTCTTCAGATGAGGAAACAGCTTTTGCCTTCAAGGCACGAGTTCGCCCATAGTTTGGACCGTAGATATCTCTTTTCTCTGAAAGCTGAAACTCATGTGTATTGAGCCTCTCAAGTATGTCAGACGGATCGAGTGTCTTGAAATCAGGACGTTCTTGGATCATCAGGGCCAGGATGTCAAATGAACTATCAAGTGATCTCAGCAGCGTCTTGACGACTTCGTGTTTGGTAATCTCAGTGGCGCCGAGGGCTTGAAGCTCATTTGTGATGTCAGTGAGTCGGTCAAATGTGTGCTGGACATTCTCATTGTCATTTCGCTTGAAGCGGTTGAAGAGATTGCGAAGGACACTGATTCTTTGATCTCTATGGGTTGAGATGCCTTCATTGACCTTGGAGAGTCAGTCCCAGACCAGCTTGGATGTCTTCAAAGCACTCACACGGCCATACTGTCCTTTGGTCAGATGTCCACAGATGATATTCTTGGCAGTAGAGTCCAGTTGAACGAATTTCTTGACATCAGCAGCAGTGACACCTTCTCCAGCCTTGGGAACGCCGTTCTCGACGACATACCATAGGTCGACGTCAATGGCTTCAAGATGCATACGCATCTTATTCTTCCAGTAGGGATATTCAGTTCCATCGAAGACGGGGCACGCAGCGGAGACTTTAATTATCCCTGCAGTCGACATAGCTAAAACTCCAGGTGGTTAAACCGAATCACACAGAACAAGGGAGCACCTTGCTCTGATACCAATTGAAAGTGCGTTATATCGACTAGAGGGGGGTGAATAGGCGATTTTTATGAAAGTCTTCAAAACGTGGAAGTTATGAAGACAAACTGTAGAGATATGCCTATTACTATGCAGCGGAAGTTAGACTACACTAGGCAAGCCATGGTCAAGTATCAACAGAGTGAAAGCACAGTGACAAATAGCTGTAGTGTAATTAGGATCAGGTAGGAAGATACTATGAAGCCAAACAGATCATACACTCATGTTGTGAAGACAAAAGATAGAACAGACACGCAATGACTTCACAATGAGTGATCAGTAAGTAAAAGGAAGTGAAGATGAAACCAGAGACTTGTTGAAGACAATGATGTGTTGGACCAGTTCCAGTTGCTGTGACAACTGTACGTCTGGTTGGAGCGGCTAGGTATTTAAACCTTAGGACACACAGTCCCGGACACCCAGTCCTGAACACGCAGCTCAGGACACCAAGTCCTCACCGTATTCTCCTTGAGCTAAGGTCACATAGTCCTCGCCCAATCACTCTGGTAAGTCTTCAAGGTAGACTCCCAAACCTTCACAGACTTTGTTCACTGGCAATCCACAATGTCTCTTGGATGCTCTGAACGCGACGCCTAACCGTCTGGGGATGCACAATCCTCAAGTGTAATAAGTCTTTAGATCACACAGACAAGAAGACTTAAGTGATGCCCAATGTTCTCTGGCTCTGGGTGGTTAGGGATTTATCCTCGCAAGGAATTCTCTCTCTCAAAGGCTTCGAGGTGGGTTGCTCTCAAACGACAAAAGCCGTACTCTCAATCTGAGCAGCCAACCGTTTATGGTTGTAGGGGGTGGGCTATTTATAGCCACTTGGCAACCCGACCTGATTTGTCCGAAATGACCCTGGGTCACTAAGGAACTGACACGTGTCTCAACGGTCAGATTTCAAACTCTCATGGCAACTTTATTTGGGCTACAAGCAAAGCTGACTTGTCCGACTCTGGACAAGATTCGCTCTCATTGTCTTCACTCGAAGACATAGGTTTTTGTTTTAGGCATCACTTCAGTCATTCTGACTGGTTCTCCTGGACCCCACTTAACAGTACGGTGGTTCCTATGACTCAACACAAAAGAAAAAGAACTACGAAGGATCTAAGTCTTCGAGCTCCATAGGCTTCATAACGTGTCTTCTTTTGTCATAGTCTTCAATGTGAATATCTTCATATACCACCTTTGACTTCAATGTCTTCATACATTTTTAGGGGTCATCTCTGGTAGTAAAACCGAATCAATGAGGGACTTCTACCTGTGTTATCCTGCAATTCTCACAAACACATTAGTCCCTCAACTAGGTTTGTCATCAATACTCCAAAACCAACTAGGGGTGGCACTAGATTACACTTACAGGGGCATAAGTGTGCTTACGAATCGGAGGCTCAAGTTCTTCGACTTCATGGATCTCGGCCGGTTGTCTTTTCCCTTCTGCATCATAAAACGGTTGAAAATGGACAAATCGGTGTCTTCAGCTAATTTGCTGGCCGCTGGCCGCATCTGTTTGGTCAACCGCCGAAGATCATCATTATCAAAGTTTGAACCGTCTTCTTTAACGCCTGGATACCCTTTAATGATATCCTCCACTTCAAGATCTGGAATCCGTGCCTTGGCTCAAATAAGGGCAGTTAATGCTCCGGCTCTTGCAGCGGCTCTTTTCAACTCGGCAATATGTGCCGGTAACATGCCCAGCTTCTCAAGGGTTTCCTTAATCAACGTTGGCTGGTTTGTTATAAGCTGATGTACTAATGGCTCGCTGAGATCCAGAGTATAGCTGCTCAACCAATGTGTATGCCTCTTTGAGCTTCATCCGCATATCTGCACCAAGATGAGTGATCCGAGTTCCTGCCAAAGATTTTTTTCAACATCGTGGTCAGTTTTAAGATTCATTGACTGATGCAACATACATAAGCAGATACTTACCAAAGATAGCAGAGGTCATAGCGTTGATTTGGCGCTTCAAACCGGCTAGTTCTTCAGCCACCGGTTTCAGGGCTTCCTCGGCATCTACGGCTCTTTTGGTCAAACCGGCTTTTTCGGTTTCCCATGCAGCACGATCTTGATTGAAGGATTCTTTCAATTTTTCCATTCCGGCCAGGGCCTGGGTCAGCTCCTCTTTGGCTTTGCAGCTTCGGCTTGTTGCGACTTCACATTTTCTTGCAAGTCAGAGTTTTTGGCATCTTTGCTTCTCAGTTCAGCCTGCAACATTGAAGGTATCTTCAACAAAACAACATATATATGCACTAAGTATAAAGCATATAACAAGTTATCCACTTCATACTTGGGGGCTAATGCTTATTTGCTCTCAAATACTACCTTCTATGCAAGTCTCCAGAACAATGCAAGCATTATCCTTGACACTTGGGGGCTAATGTACGTTTGTTCTAAACTGGCGGTGTGGATTAAAAACCGGATTAACTTGCCAAGTTAAACCGGCCTTTGGGGGCTATGCTACAGAATGTTATCTCATTTTTCAAACATGAGTTTTATCTATGATTGAAGACACGCCTTGGCAAGGATTAATGATGGGATGCTTAAAGTGTTACAAAGACCCGGTTTATGATTGACAATCATAAAACGGCTCTTGGGGGCTACTTGGAATAGTATTTCAGCTATAAATCAATGTGCAAGGGAGAAGAATTTACCTCATATCGTTCTTTCATCAAATTCACCAAACCGGCTTCATAATCCCGGTTTGAGTGCAGACGGTTCAAGAAGCCGGAATGAAGCTCATCAGCGTTAAGATGAGCATAGTTTGATAAGTCGCTGCTCCATTTACCTTTATCCCTGGCAATTTGCTCTTCTTTGGCACTATGCTGAGCCAAAATGACGGGATGACCAGGAGAACTGTGGCCTGCTCCAGTAATAATAACGTCATCGCCTTGGCCTTCAGGATTTTGGGCGGATGATGATGGAATTTCAGTGTCTTTCATTGGATTAGCCCGGTTTGGTTCTGCGGTTCAGCATCAGGGGCGGCAGGCTCAACATCTGTGGTTCGTCAGTATGTTGGCCGTCAAGGGGCGGATCATCAAAAGTTGTTTCAGGATGGAGGCCTTCCGGTTCACCTGTTTGCTCCGGTTCACTCTTGGTTCTTCTTCTTCAGCAACAGGGTCTTCTGGCGGATTGGTGACCCGAGCTTTCTTGCTGGGTCTGGCTTTGGCCCTGCAAACAGAATAAAAAGGGTTAACATCCTGTTCAAAAGATGTAGGGCGCATTGAAAGGAAAGGTTTTTCGTAACTCACCCAGCCACAGTTTTCAAAGGGGGGAGTTGAGTTGCTGTCGATTCACCAGAAGAGGAAGGAGGTGTCACCTGATAATTTGAATCGGACGGATTAAGAGGCTGTCTGAAATAACCTGCCTTGGGGTAAGAATGGTCAGAAGTAGGAGAGACCTCAGACCGACGCTTCCGAACCGGAGTATCAGGTAAACCGGTAGAGGTGACCTGTTGGCCACTGTGCCGAGTTGTCCGGCGAGCCTCATGCTGTTGAGTCTTCAAAATAAATGTTGGATCCAAGTGAGCAAGAGGATGAGAAAAGCTTACTTTCCGGATTGTTTGGCGAGGTTTTTGTGTTGGCATAGAGTCTGAACCGGAGGAAAGGGTAATTACCTCTACGTCCTTAGCCTGACTAGCTTCGGCCTCCTCCTGAGGAAGATCATTGTTAACAAGATGCATAAAAAGAGAGCCAAGTGAGTCAAGTTCTACCTCAGCTTCTGGGTCATCAGTATCATCATCAAGCTCCATATTAATCCAGCCAGCCGTTTTCCGCTTTGACGTCCGTTTTACGGCTCTGGTCTTCGGGCGGGTTGGCTTGGCCACTTTGTCTCCAGTTGGCTTTGCTGCTTTTTCTATGGATTTCCGTTTCCAGAAGGGGTCATCACCCTATACATATAAAGAAGAAGGGTTACAGCTTGTATAAGTCAAAGATATTAGAGATGAAGAGGAAGTGTAATGCTTACAGCAGGCGGTTTGTTCTTGGTGTAGAAGGGACTCAGGCCGGTTTGACTACAGACCAGTTCCGATTCATTCAGAATCTTCTTTACACCTTCAGTAACTTCTTCCTCAGATAATTGGATGTTGCAGTGGCGTTGAGGATCGTCAACCTCACCGGTATATTCGCACATTAAACCGGGACGCCGGCTTAGCGGCAAGATACTCCAGGATATCCAACAGCGTACAAAATCACACCTGTTAAACCGTTTGCCATAAAGGCCCGGAGCTTGGCGATTTGAGGAGCATATTTTGCCCTTTCTGAGGAGCTCAAGGCGTTGTGGCATTGGGTGAGTATTGGATAATCTATGATCTCGGAAGCCGGGGAGGGGATTCTCATCTTCAGGCGAAGTGTCTCTGCAATAGAACCATGTTTGGTTCCATTCCTTTGGGTGGCTATGGTGTTTGGCATGAGGAAATTCCACTTCTTTCCGCTTTTGAATTGAAACACCACCAAGCTCTGTATTTGGGCCATTCACAAACTCTGTGCGCCGGTTTAAGTGAAAGAAATCCCGGAACAATTCTGCAGTTGGTTTCTTCCTGTAAATAGGCTTCACAGAAAGACTGGAAATTGCATAAGTTGGAGACTGAATTGGGACCAATATCTTGTCGATGCAGTTGGAAGCTGTCAAGCACATCTCGATAAAATTTTGACCCTGGCGGTTTGAAACCACGGCCTATATGGTCAACAAAGTTTACCACTTCGCCTTGTCTTGGGGTTGGAGGATTCTCAGTTCCTGGGGCTCGCCATTTGATCTCAGTTTTCTTAGGAAGAGAGCGGATGCTAACCATCTCATCCAGTTGAGCCTCAGTAACCCAGGAACGAGCCCAGTTGCAGGCAGTGAATGTTTGGCCATTGCAAAGCGAACAAACTGAAAATGAAAGGCCGGTTTATAAATTATGCATGATCATACACAAGAGACAAGGGAGTAAGAAATGTACTAATATAATAAATGGTACAACCCGGAGACTAGTATGATGAGAAAGAAGGTAATGCTAGTGCAGGATTGATCAGCACTGTTGAACCGGAGCGTAATTATGAAGGTAACAGGATCTTCCGGTTTATCAGAGGGCTAATGGCATAGACTATTTATCCAATATCAAATCGCTTATATTGGTGCGAGGAGAAACAGAATTTCACAGTGATGTATAAAACTTTCGGATCTAGAGATAAGACAGAAAAGCAAAAATAATTGGATCTTGAAGGGGTGCAGAACTGAAGCAATTTTTGAACGACAGATCAGTTCTTTGCGCATAAAGATTTGTGATGATCATGGTAGTAAGCTACGGTAAGAGATGTATCAAGCATGAAGTGTCCATCTATTAAAGGAAGAACATGGAAGAATAGCACTGATGAACTTCGGAAGAACTGTGAGGAATATCGAAACCCTAGAACAGAATCTATGGTGAAAAAGCAGAGAACTTACTGGAGCTAGTGAGGAAGCGGAAGGGCGCCGCAGTTCTCTGGTGCGTTCAGGGTGATGCAGCGGCCGAGGTCGGAGCAGAAATGATGGTCGACGGTGGCGGCGGAGTTCCAGAGGCTGAGCGGCGCGAGGAAGATGATGCGAAGAGGCACGGGGGAAAACGGTGAAAATGACCCCTCGGTCCTATTTATAAGGCGAAGTAAAAAATGGCAAGTGCAGGAGTTGAGGAGTCCAAAAAATGGATAAGTTAATAAAGGTGTCGCCTCGACAACTGGATATATATTAAATGAAGGAAATCTCCGATATCAACGGATGGATGACGTCAGGACGGTTTATCGTAATTTTGAAGTATGACGTCACGGCGGTTTACAAGATCAAAAACGAAGACAAGAGAGAAGATTTTTTCTAAAGTGTGGAAGATTAACATGAACAAGTTCAAACCAATCTGGGGCCTAATGTTGGGGATATTACTACCGGAGGTAAACTGGCCTTGGGTAGCCGGGTTGACTCTTTGAAGATTAGAAGCCCATGAAGATGTAAAGATGCTAGTGCTTTACGGAGGGCCCAAAGGCGAGTTACAGTATGTAAATGTAAACCGGCCCAGTCATGTAACTTGTATAGTAAGATAGAAAGAGAGAGGCCGAACCGGATACGTTTATAAACCGGCTTCGGGACTCTGTAGCCCGGCGGGCGTCAACCTATGTATATAAAGGGACGACCCCGGCCGCGGTTTTGAGACAGACAACAACAACTCGAAAGCCAGACAAAGCGGATTCGCTCCCTGGCCTTCGAAACCCTAGCAATACCAATCACAACTAGACGTAGGCTTTTACCTTCATTGAAGGGGCCAACTAGTATAAACTCCTGTGTCCCCTTGTCCGGTTTAACCCCTTTAAGCTAACCCATTGCGATGGCTCCACAACTAAGTCCTTTCACGAGGACTGCCGTAACAAACCCATGACAGAACTGGTTGAGGGTAGCAAACTGAGTTTGATTGTTGCCATGGCCTTGATTTCCTTGGTTGCGCTCTTGCAAGAGTTGCATAATCAGCTGCGTGTTGGCGTTGGTAGCGGCCATCACAGCTTGCCATGCCTCCGGAGGTGGAGGTGGTGGCGGTGGTTCCGGATTCTGATGCGTTGGAGGAGCCATCCTGAAGAGGGTGACATCCATTAGCATCTTGAAAGACATATATTCAAGCTGAATCAAATGGACCGAGATTGCAACATATAGCCTTAACATTCGAACAAGAATGAACGAATGAATTCCAAATTAAATGATCACACTTCCATAAATTGAGAAGCCACTTAGATAGAGGTAGATGAATAAAACAACAAGGTACGGATATGAACAAATACTTGGTAAGGATTACCCAATCACAAACCAAATATCTGCGGAAGAAATACTAGAGCTACATGAATTCCCACATATGAAACTCCCGAAACTTTCCGGTTATGCAATCTGGTGTTGGGGATACAGGGGAAGCATAATATCTCACCCAAAACTAGCAAATCCTACATCCAGCTGTATCCATCCTTCAACACATAACCAAGAAACCTTCGGAAATCATTTACCTCAACCTTCGAAAAGCATCCGTTGTTATACGAGTTATGGCAATACTCCCGAACTCCCGCCCCAGTACTGGGTGGCGTCGAGATTATCTCACCAACATCTGCATAAAGGAGATTTTTGATGTCGGCGAAACTCAGGTATTCCAGAACTGCAATGATAAAATTGTGACGACAACACCTCGGAGCTCAACTCCCCGGGACACTGCCACAACCCCTAAATGTCAGGAGGCACCAAGAACAATGTTCTCATCACAAAACCATCAGAACGATTCCAAGATACCCGCGCGATCCTAAATGTTTTTAGTGAAATTTGAGAAGAGAAGACTCAAAACTCTACGCCAGGAGGCCTCACCAGAGCGACGAAGGGACTGAGGATTAAAAAGAATCCTACTCTCCGATATATATAATCCTAAAAGACTCAAAACATTTTTCTAGACTCAACAACGCCAACGATTCGATCAAGCAGGGGGTTGCTAAGTCAAGGAAGGCTCTGATTACCAACTTTTAACACCCACGATGCGGCTATATCTCCCACGTGTCGGAGCACGACTTAGAGGCATAACCGCATTGTAGGCATGTCGCAAGAGGGGTAATCTTTACACATCCCATGTACTGAATAAGAAAGAGGTATAGAGTTGGCTTACAATCGCCACTTCACACAATACATAAATATAGCATTACATCATCCAGATACAATCAAGGTCCGACTATGGAACCAAAATAAAGACAACCCCAAATGCGAAAGATCCCCGATCGCTCGAACTGGCTCCACTACTGATCGTCTGGAAAGGAAACGAAGTAACCCGAGTCCTCATCGAACTCCCACTTGAGTTCAGTCGCATCCCCTGGAACAATATCATCGGCACCTGCATCTGGTTTTGGAAGTAATCTGTGAGTCACGGGGACTCAGCAATCTCACACCCTCGTGATCAAGACTATTTAAGCTTATGGGTAGGAAAAGGTATGTGAGGTGGAGCTACAGCAAGCACTAGCATATATGGTGGCTAACTTACGCAAATGAGAGCGAGAAGAGAAGGCAAAGCACGTTCAAGAAGCTACAAAGATCAAAAGTGATCCTAGAACTACTTACGTTCAAGACATAACTCCAACACCGTGTTCACTTCCCGGACCCCGCCGAGAAGAGACCATCACGGTTACATACGCGGTTGATGCATTTTAATTAAGTTAAGTTTTCAGGTTATCTACAACCGGACATTAACAAATTCCCATCTGCCCATAACCGCGGGCATGGCTTTCGAAAGTTCAAAACCCTACGGGGGTATCCCAACTTAGCCCATCACAAGCTCTCACGGTCAACGAAGGATATTCCTTCTCCCAAGACAATCCGATCAGACTCGGCATCCCGGTTACAAGACATCTCGACAATGGTAAAACAAGTCCAGCAACACCGCCCGAATGTGCTGACAAATCCCAATAGGAGCTGCACATATCTCGTTCTTAGGGCACACTCAGATGAGACATCCTACGAGTAAAACCAACCCTCAAGTTGCCCCGAGGTGGCCCCGCAGTCTACTCGGTCGGGCCAACACTCAGAGGAGCACTAGCCTAAGGGGGGGTTTAAATAAAGATGACCCTTGGGCTCCGGAAACCCAAGGGAAAAAGAGGCTAGGTGGCAAATGGTAAAACCAATGTTGGGTATTGCTGGAGGATTTTTATTCAAGGCGAACTGTCAAGGGGTTCCCATTATAACCCAACCATGTAAGGAACGCAAAATCCGGGAACATAAAACCGGTATGACGGAAACTAGGGCGGCAAGAGTGGAACAAAACACCAGGCATAAGGCCGAGCCTTCCACCCTTTACCAAGTATATAGGTGCATTAAGATAAACAAGATATAATAATGATATCCCAACAATAAACAATGTTCCAACGAGGAACAAACTCCAATCTTCACCTGCAACTAGCAACGCTATAAGAGGGGCTAAACAAAGCGGTAACATAGCCAAACAACGGTTTGCTAGGACAATGTGGGTTAGAGGTTTGACATGGCAACATGGGAGGCATGATAAGCATGTGGTAGGTATCGTAGCATAGGCATAGCAGTAGAGCGAGCATCTAGCAAGCAAAGATAGAAGTGATTTCGAGGGTATGGTCATCTTGCCTGCAAAGTTCTCTGAGTTGACTTGATCCTCGTAAGCGTACTCAACGGGCTCCTCGATCATGTACTCGTCTCCCGACTCTACCCAAAGCAAGAACACAAGCAAAAGGAACACAATCAACCACGTGCAATGCACAAACAACATGATGTAAACATGGTATGATATGCAGGATGCGATATGTGATGCATATGCATGATTTCGAAAGTAATGATTGAACCTGGCCTCAACTTGGAAAACCAAGAGTGCCACTGGAAAGAGGAGTTGATTTCGGTTGAAATCGATATAAAGATCGCCGAAATCGGATGCACGGTATGGAAATGACAAGCAAAACAAATATGGCACCGGTATGTGATTAACAGCAGGAGACCATCTAAATGCATCAAGAACAACATGCTACTGCACTCCAACATGACAACAAAATACATGGCAGGGATCCACTCAATATGCTTGACAAAATATGAACACTGAGCTACGGCTAATTCACCCAATAAAAGGTTCAAACAAGCATGGCAAAAGTGCAAAAGATATCAGGTTACAGACTTTGTGAAATAAACAACAAGTCAGGAATTTAACATCAGGAAGCAATGTTTAGAGCACGAAAACTACATGCTACAGGAACATATCATGGCAAAGCAAGGCATGGCATGAAGCTACTCAAAGCATACAACAAAAGTCTCTTACTGACCATAAGCCAAAAGGGATCATAAAATACGATTGCAACCACGTGAACATAGCAATTATCGTTAACAGATTCAGACTTTGTAAAAACTGGAACATGGCAAAACAGATAACAAGTAGGCATGTTTACGAGCTCAATGCACTCACTACGAGGCATTGCATGACAAACTAAGCATACACACAGCAAGTAGACATGGCATAGAAGCTAGACATGGCAAGAACAATAACATAGCATGCATGGATCAACAATAACAAGCTCGGCAAAAGTGCTAAACACATTAGCAATCTGCCAGGAACATTTTATAGCAAAAGTAGAGCTTGATTGACTCAATCTAGAGTGCTCCATAAATTCAAACAAAGACATGGATGGATAGAGCACCACAAAATCTACAAAACATCCTTACTGATCATGCTCAAAAGATGCACGGATCACTTGGTAGCAACATGAACATATGGCATAAAAATTACAGCAGGACAAAGACTTGGAATATTTCTAAGTCCCTGAATCAGTAACATTAAGTAAGCTACTTTGCATGCTTGTGCTAGTCACCACAAAGATCACAAAAATACATGGCATACACCCCTGTAAAGATGGCATGGCATTGTTCAAATCACATGTAGAGCTCAAGAACATAGCATGCATACACTAATCATGGCAAAAATGACAAATGAGTAAAAGCTGATAATAATCTGAAACTAACATCACATAGCCCTCTTCCAACAGCATTTCGGGCATCAAGATGAGCTCAAATGAAAATGATGCAATGAGATGAGATGGAGTACTCGTCGAGACAAACATTTCGGTATGCTACACGCACAAATCGGAGCCACGGAGATGAAGTTATGATGCGTCAAAGTATGCAAGAAGTTAGGGTTTCTGAGGGAAAAAGTCAACCGAGATATTTTGGATCTGAGATCTGGCACTGTAGCACCACGAGGTTGCCGGAGTTGGCCTATTCGCTAGAGAAGAAGAAAACGAGGCGGCCAGAGGAGGACGTCGCCGGACTTGGAGGCGCTGGCCGGCGCGTGGGCGGAGGAGCCCGGACGGCGACGTAGCCGTGGCGACGAGGGAAAGACACGTAGTATCGTCCTGAGTCCTCATCGAACTCCCACTTGAGCTCAGTTGAATCACCTGGAGCGGTATCATCGGTCCCTGCATCTGGTTTTGGAAGTAATCTCTGAGTCACGGGGACTCAACAATCTCACACCCTCACGATCTAGACAATTTAAGCTTATAGGAAGGGTAAAAGGTATGATGTGGAACTATTGCAAGTGACTAGCATATATTGTGACTAAGGTACGCAAATGAGAGCGATAAGAGGAACGGAAGGCATGGTCGATGAACTATGATCAAGAAGTGATCCTAGAACAAGCTACGTCAAACATAACTCCAACACCGTGTTCACTTCCCGGACCCCGCCGAGAAGAGACCATCACAGTTACATATGCGGTTGATGCATTTTAATTAAGTTAAGTTTTCAGGTTATCTACAACCGGACATTAACAAATTCCCATCTGCCCATAACCGCGGGCACAGCTTTCGAAAGTTCAACACCCCGCAGGGGTGTCCCAACTTAGCCCATCACAAGCTCTCACGGTCAACGAAGGATATTCCTTCTCCCAAGACAATCCGATCAGACTCGGCATCCCGGTTACAAGACATCTCGACAATGGTAAAACAAGTCCAGCAACACCGCCCGAATGTGCTGACAAATCCCAATAGGAGCTGCACATATCTCGTTATCAGGGCACACTCAGATGAGACATCCTACGAGTAAAACCAACCCTCAAGTTGCCCCGAGGTGGCCCCGCAGTCTACTCGGTCGGGCCAACACTCAGAGGAGCACTAGCCTAAGGGGGGGTTTAAATAAAGATGACCCTTGGGCTCCGGAAACCCAAGGGAAAAAGAGGCTAGGTGGCAAATGGTAAAACCAATGTTGGGTATTGCTGGAGGATTTTTATTCAAGGCGAACTGTCAAGGGGTTCCCATTATAACCCAACCGTGTAAGGAACGCAAAATCCGGGAACATAAAACCGGTATGACGGAAACTAGGGCGGCAAGAGTGGAACAAAACACCAGGCATAAGGCCGAGCCTTCCACCCTTTACCAAGTATATAGGTGCATTAAGATAAACAAGATATAATAATGATATCCCAACAATAAACAATGTTCCAACGAGGAACAAACTCCAATCTTCACTTGCAACTAGCAACGCTATAAGAGGGGTTGAACAAAGCGGTAACATAGCCAAACAATGGTTTTCCAGGACAATGTGGGTTAGAGGTTTGACATGGCAACATGGGAGGCATGATAAGCATGTGGTAGGTATCGTAGCATAGGCATAGCAGTAGAGCGAGCATCTAGCAAGCAAAGATAGAAGTGATTTCGAGGGTATGGTCATCTTGCCTGCAAAGTTCTCTGAGTTGACTTGATCCTCGTAAGCGTACTCAACGGGCTCCTCGATCACGTACTCATCTCCCGGCTCTACCCAAAGCAAGAACACAAGCAAAAGGAACACAATCAACCACGTGCAATGCACAAACAACCTGATGTAAACATGGTATGATATGCGGGATGCGATATGTGATGCATATGCATGATTTGGAAAGGAATGATTGAACCTGGCCTCAACTTGGAAAACCAAGAGTGCCACTGGAAAGAGGAGTTGATTTCGGTTGAAATCGATATAAAGATCGTCGGAATTGGATGCACGGTATGGAAATGACAAGCAAAACAAATATGGCACCGGTCTGCGATTAACAGCAGGAGACCATCTAAATGCATCAAGAACAACATGCTACTGCACTCCAACATGACAACAAAATACATGGCAGGGATCCACTCAAGATGCTTGACAAAAGATGAACATTGAGCTACGGCTAATTCACCCAATAAAAGGTTCAAACAAGCATGGCAAAAGTGCAAAAGATATCAGGTTACAAACTTTGTGAAATAAACAACTAGTCAGGAATTTAACATCAGGAAGCAATGTTTAGAGCACGAAAACTACATGCTACAGGAACATATCATGGCAAAGCAAGACATGGCATGAAGCTACTCAAAGCATACAACAAAAGTCTCTTACTAACCATAAGCCAAAAGGGATCAGAAAATACGATTGCAACCACGTGAACATAGCAATTATCGTTAACAGATTCAGACTTTGTGAAAAACTGGAACATGGCAAAACAGATGACAAGTAGGCATGTTTACGAGCTCAATGCACTCACTACGAGGCATTGCATGACAAACTAAGCATACACACATCATGTAGACATGGCATAGAACCTAGACATGGCAAGAAGAACAACATAGCATGCACGGATCAACTACAACAAGCTCGGCAAAAGTGCTAAACACATTAGCAATCTGCCAGGAACATTTTATAGCAAAAGTAGAGCTCGATTGACTCAAGCTAGGGTGCTCCATAAATTCAAACAAAGACATGGATGGATAGAGCACCACAAAATCTACAAAACATCCTTACTGATCATGCTCAAAAGTTGCACGGATCACTTGGTAGCAACATGAACATATGGCATAAAAATTACAGTAGGACATAGACTTGGAATATTTCTAAGTCCCTGAAATCAGCAACATTAAGTAAGCTACTTTGCATGCTTGTGCTAGTCACCGCAGAGTTCACAAAAATACATGGCATACACCCCTATAAAGATGGCATGACATAGTTCAAATCACATTAGAGCTCAAGATCATAGCATGCACACACTAATCATGGCAAAAATGACAAATGAGCAAAAGCTGATAATAATCTGAAACTAACATCACATAGCCCTCTTCCAATAGCATGTCAGGCATCAAGATGAGCTCAAATGAAAATGATGCAATCAGATGAAATGGAGTACTCGTCGAGACGAACATTTCGATATGCTACAGGCATGAATCGGAGTCACGGTGATGAAGTTATGATGCGTCAAAGTATGCAAAAAGTTTGGGTTTTGGAGGGAAAAAGTCAACCGAGATATTTTTGATCTGAGATCTGGCACTGTAGCACCGCGAGGTCGCCGGAGTTGGCCTATTCGCCAGAGAAGAAGAAAATGAGGCGGCCGGAGGAGGACGTCGCCGGACTTGGAGGTGCCTGCCGGCGCGTGGGCGGAGGAGGCCGGACGGCGAGGTAGCCGTGGCGACGAGGGAAAGACACATAGTATCGTCCTGAGTCCTCATCGAACTCCCACTTGAGCTCAGTTGAATGACCTGGAGCGGTATCATCGGTCCCTACATCTGGTTTTGGAAGTAATCTCTGAGTCACGGGGACTCAACAATCTCACACCCTCGCGATCAAGAATATTTAAGCTTATAGGAAGCGTAAAAGGTATGATGTGGAACTACAGCAAGCGACTAGCATATATGGTGGCTAAGATACGCAAATGAGAGACAGAATAGGAAGCAAAGGCACGGTCGATGAACTATGATCAATAAGTGATCCCAGAACAAGCTACGTCAAACATAACTCCAACACCGTGTTCACTTCCCGGACCCCGCCGAGAAGAGACCATCACGGTTACATACGCGGTTGATGCATTTTAATTAAGTTAAGTTTTCAGGTTATCTACAACCGGACATTAACAAATTCCCATCTGCCCATAACCGCGGGCATGGCTTTCGAAAGTTCAAAACCCTGCGGGGGTGTCCCAACTTAGCCCATCACAAGCTCTCACGGTCAACGAAGGATATTCCTTCTCCCAAGACAATCCGATCAGACTCGGCATCCCGGTTACAAGACATCTCGACAATGGTAAAACAAGTCCAGCAACACCGCCCGAATGTGCTGCCAAATCCCAATAGGAGCTGCACATATCTCGTTCTTAGGGCACACTCAGATGAGACATCCTACGAGTAAAACCAACCCTCAAGTTGCCCCGAGGTGGCCCCGCAGTCTACTCGGTCGGGCCAACACTCAGAGGAGCACTAGCCTAAGGGGGGGTTTAAATAAAGATGACCCTTGGGCTCCGGAAACCCAAGGGAAAAAGAGGCTAGGTGGCAAATGGTAAAACCAATGTTGGGTATTGCTGGAGGATTTTTATTCAAGGCGAACTGTCAAGGGGTTCCCATTATAACCCAACCATGTAAGGAACGCAAAATCCGGGAACATAAAACCGGTATGACGGAAACTAGGGCGGCAAGAGTGGAACAAAACACCAGGCATAAGGCCGAGCCTTCCACCCTTTACCAAGTATATAGGTGCATTAAGATAAACAAGATATAATAATGATATCCCAACAATAAACAATGTTCCAACGAGGAACAAACTCCAATCTTCACCTGCAACTAGCAACGCTATAAGAGGGGCTAAACAAAGCGGTAACATAGCCAAACAACGGTTTGCTAGGACAATGTGGGTTAGAGGTTTGACATGGCAACATGGGAGGCATGATAAGCATGTGGTAGGTATCGTAGCATAGGCATAGCAGTAGAGCGAGCATCTAGCAAGCAAAGATAGAAGTGATTTCGAGGGTATGGTCATCTTGCCTGCAAAGTTCTCTGAGTTGACTTGATCCT
>NC_053025.1:225690419-225714750 GCF_003073215.2 Triticum urartu
TTGAAAACTCCATGTTTTGCTGACTCCATTAAAAAATCACCCTATTCACCCCCCTCCAGTCGATAACTAGCACTTTCAATTGGTATTAGAGCAAGGTACTCCCTTGTTGTGTGTGATTCAGTTTAACCACCTGGAGTTTTAGCTATGTCGACTGCAGGGATAATCAAAGTCTCCGCTGCGTGCCCCGTC
The DNA here is from genome assembly GCF_003073215.2 of Triticum urartu. Taxonomy (NCBI): domain Eukaryota; kingdom Viridiplantae; phylum Streptophyta; class Magnoliopsida; order Poales; family Poaceae; genus Triticum; species Triticum urartu. The sequence continues at coordinate 225,690,609 of NC_053025.1, forward strand.
TTCGATGGAACTGAATATCCCTACTGGAAGATAAGATGTGCATGCATCTTGAAGCCATTGATGTCGACATCTAGTATTGTCGTCAAGAATGGCGTTCCCAAGACTGGTGAAGGTGTCACCCCTGCTGATGTCAATAAGTTTGTTCAACTGGATTCTACTGCCAAGAATATCATCTGTGTTCATCTGACCAAAGGACAGTATGGTCGTGTGAGTGCTCTGGAAAAATCGAAGCTAGTCTGGGACTGGCTCTCCAAGGTCAACGAAGGCGTCTCAACCCAGAGAGATCAAAGGATCAGTGTCCTTCACAACCTCTTCAACCGCTTCAAGAGAAACAACAATGAGAATGTTCAGCTCACGTTTGATCACCTCACTGACATCACAAATGATCTTCAAGCTCTCGACGCTACTAAGATCACCAAGAATGAAATCGTCAAGACGCTCCTGAGATCACTTGACAGCTCGCTTGACACCCTAGCCCTGATTATTCAAGAATGCCCTGACTTCAAGACACTTGATCTGTCTGACATACTTGAAAGGCTCAACACACATGAGTTTCAGCTTTCTGAGAAAAGAGATATCTATGGTCCCAACTATGGCCGAACTTGCACCTCGAAGGCAAAAGTTGTTTCCTCATCTGATGAAGAATCTGACTGCAGTTCTGATGATCCTGAAGATATTGGAAAGGATCATGCTATGCTTGTGAAGAAGTTCCAGAAGTTCACTAGGAAGAAAGGCTTCAGAAAGTCTTCACGATCCAGCTCAAGGAATGATGAAGCTTCTACTCATGACTACAAGAAGAGAACATGTCACAAGTGCAAGAAACCTGGTCACTACATATCTGAGTGTCCGTAGTGGGACAATGAGAACAAGAAGAAGAAGAAGAAGAAGAGCGAGGAATATGATCCTAATGACAACAAGAAGAAGAAATACTCAAAGTATTCTTCCAAGTCTTCCTCGAAGTCTTCATCACACAAGAAGAGCTCATATGGCAAGGCTCATGCGTTTGTTGGCAAGGAAATGGATTCAGAGGAGGAGTCTGCTTCTGAGGAGGCGAAGGTGGAGTCTGAGGAGGAGTCCGACTCTGGCGTTGCAAGTCTAGCTACATCCTACGTTGCCAAGTCCATCTTCAACACTGAAGACAATGGCCTGATCACCTATGCTGATGCTAATGACAAGGACGACTCTGCTCCCACCTATTACTTCATGGCACGTGGTGCCAAGGTAAACTCACGCAATGCTCACTATCAAACATCCACTGAAGATGACTCTGATTGTGATTCCAAACCCAGCCACAAAAAACTTGCTAAAATTGCAACTGAACAACAGAAAGCCATGGAACATATTCAAAAACTGTTATACAAAAGTGATGACCTATTGGATGCGGAAATGACTCGATCTCAGTCCTTAATTGAAGACATAAAAAATCTTCGTGTTAAGTATGAGGAACTTGAAAGTCATCATGAAACGCTCTCAACAACTCATGAAAAGCTTTCCTATGATTATCTTCAAAGGAAGCAAGAACTTGAGAAATTGAGAGCAATTCATGAAGATCTTCAAAAGGAGAACGAATCACTTTGCGCTCAATAGATCAGTCCCGCTCAGGAAGGATTTGAACCACCATGTCTAAAATGCCTTGAGCGTGATAACGCTACTTCTGTTGGTGAATGTTCTACTGCTGCTACTGTTGCAATATGTTCAACTGTTGATGTGGTAACTAACCCCTCTGCTGAGGATGCCACTGCTATTGCTGATGAAAATGCTAGGTTGAAGACATTGCTTGAAACAGGGATGTACAAAAGTCTCAAATGGCATCAGACACTATGTGATGTCCTCAAAAGGCAGATTCTGAACCGAAACCCTAGGAAAGAGGGTGTTGGGTTTGAAAGGAAAATCAATCCTGATGGCTCTTACTGGAAGCCTGAGCAGTACACCAAAACCACATGGGTTGCTGCAAAGGAACCTTCAGTGGATCCATCCACCCTATCTGGCTTCACTTGTGCTAACCCTATTATCATTGATGAATCCTTTGATGCAAACTATAAACTGTTTAAGAATCAGAATGGTGAAGTGTTTACCGGGTATATTGGTACTAACTGCAGGAATGGGCCACCTATGAAGAAAGTCTGGGTGCCCAAAAGGTGTCTGGAGAATCTTCTTGTGAATGTCGTCATGACACCACAAGGGAAGAAGACAAACCCCAGACCACAGGCTTCATACAGACAGAGGACTCACCAGAGTCGCACTAACACAAATGTTTTGCAGGCAAACCATACTCAGGCCTATGAATATGAGCGTGTTTCATCAAACCACCATGGCGTACATATAATCCTCTACAAGACTGAAGTGCAGGATGTCTTCAAACGCTTCGCCAATCGAGACATGAACAACTATGGCGTCAAGATCAAGCACATCAAAAGTGATAATGGCACAGAATTCAAGAACACCGGCCTTGACACTTATCTTGACACCTTGGGTATCACTCATGAGTTCTCAGCTCCATACACGCCGCAGCAGAATGGCATCATGGAACGCAAGAACAGAGCACTCATTGAAATGGCAAGGACGATGCTTGATGAATACAAGACTCCAAGAAATTCTGGCCTGAAGCCATTGATACTGCATGCCATGTCATCAACCGTGTTTATCTTCACAAGCTTCTGAAGAAGACATCCTATGAACTCCTTACTGGTAAGAAGCCAAATGTCAGTTACTTCGGTGTATTTGGTGCTAGGTGCTAGATCAAGGATCCACATCACACTTCAAAATTTGCACCGAAAGCACATGAAGGTTTTATGCTTGGTTACGGAAAGGATTCGCACTCCTACAGAGTCTTCAACCTCTTTCACTATAAAGTGGTTGAAACTGTGGATGTGCGGTTCGATGAGACTAACGGCTCGCAAAGAGAGCACCTGCCAAATGTGCTAGATGAAATTCCACCTAGTGAATCCATCAAGCTCAGGATGAAGAGGAACTTATCATTTCTGCACCTAATCAACCTGAAGGCAATGCTCAATCTGAAGACAATCCTCCTAATGATGACAATGATCGGCAAGGGCAAAATCTTCATCCAGTTCATCCTCGTGTTGCAAATGAAGTACAGATTGAGAATATAATTGATAGCATCAATGCACCTGGTCCACTCACTCATTCAAGGGCAACACAGCTAGAAAATTTCTGTGGGCACTTTGCATTTGTCTCAATATCTAAACCCAAGAAAGTTGCTGAAGCCTTCATGGAACCTGAATGGATTCAAGCTATGCAAGAAGAGCTACAACAGTTCGAGCTGAACAATGTGTGGGAACTAGTCAAGCGTCCTGATCCTCGTAAACACAATATCATAGGCACTAAATGGATATATCGCAACAAGCAAGATGAGCATGGTCAAGTTGTCAGAAACAAGGCTCGTCTCGTTGCTCAAGGATACACTCAAGTTGAAGGAATTGACTTCGATGAAACATTTGCTCCCGTGGCTAGGTTTGAAGCCATTCGCATACTGCTAGCCTACGCAAATCATCATAACATCCTCCTGTATCAAATGGATGTGAAGAGTGTTTTTCTCAAGGGCAAGATTGAAGAAGAAGTGTATGTTGCACAACCGCCTGGATTTGAAGATCCAAAACACCCTGATATGGTATACAAGCTCAATAAGGCACTGTATGGCCTCAAACAAGCCCCTCGTTCTTGGTATGACTCACTCAAAGACTTCCTGAAGAGCAAAGGCTTCAAACCTGGTTCCTTGGATCCCACACTCTTCACGAAGACATATGATGGTGAACTATTTGTGAGCCAAATATATGTGGATGATATTATCTTCGGGTGCACTAATCAAAAATACAATGATGAGTTTGGTCACATGATGCAAGAGCAATATCAGATGTCCATGATGGGTGAGCTAAAGTTCTTCCTTGGTCTTCAAATACGGCAGCAAAGCAACAACATCTTCATATCTCAAAGACTACCTAAAGAAGTTTGGAATGCAAGACTGCAAAGGTTACACGATGCCAATGCCAACCAAAAGTCATCTGGGTCCTGACGCCAATGGTAAAGAGTTCGATCAACAGGTATACCATTCCATGATTGTTTCTTTACTTTATTTATGTGCATCTCGGAATGATATCATGCTTAGTGTTTGCATGTGTGCCTGATTCCAAGCGGCACCAAAGGAATCACATCACTTAGCTGTGAAGAGAATTCTTTGATATTTGGCTTACACCCCGACACTAGGATTATGGTATCCAAAGGGCTCAGAGTTTGATCTAGTTGGATTATCGGATGCTGATTATGTTGGTGACAAGGTGGATCGCAAGTCTACATCAGGCACATGTCACTTTCTGGGACGATCACTTGTTTGTTGGTCTTCAAAGAAGCAGAACTGTGTATCTCTCTCCACTGCTGAATCTAAATACATTGCTGCTGGATCTTGCTGCGCTCAGCTTCTATGGATGAAGCAAACACTCAAAGACTATGGCATCCATCTGAAGCAAGTACCACTCTACTGGGATAGTGAAAGCACCATCAAGATTGCCAACAACCCAGTTCAGCACTCGAATACAAAGCACATTCAGATCCGTCATCACTTTCTCAGAGATCATGTCATGAAGGAAGATATTGATATCATTCACGTCAACACTGAAGAGTAACTGGCAGATATCTTCACAAAGCCCTTGGATGAGAAAAGGTTTTGCAAGTTGCGGTGTGAGCTAAACATCTTGGAATCCTTAAATGTCCTATGATCAGGCACACATCCTAACACTTATGCATGTTGATGACTTAGATGTACAACACACAAAGTAACGTCTATCTTCAATTAATGAAGACTTGCACTCTAAGTGTGAATACATTAACGCGGAATTTGACTTCAGAGCACCACAATAATTGTGCGCCGTGTCTGGGTCTAATACTTCCTATACGGTGGGTAACGCCACCACCAAACTTTTGCTTGGAGTGTTTTCTGTTGGCGTTACATTTGGAAAATCTTCGTGTTTGGTTTGTCTTCAATATTAACATGACTTCATGTTTATCTTCACTATATTGATTTGGTCTTATTCGGATAAATTCATATATTAGCGTTCTGTCCTCTAGAACATTCACTTATAGCTATGTCTTCTCGTTTGAATCTTTTAAACTAAGTGAATGTGATCAGACCCTAACCTCTCTATGCTCCCGCCTCAAATCTATCTATCCAAATCATATGCATTCTATTGAAACTGTCGAATGTCTTCTCTGCATTGTTGTCAGCAGAAGACACAGAGATAAACATTAAATCTGATTTAAATGCTTAATCCTTTTTGCCTGAAACCCGGAGAAGCGGGAACGACCACCCGACAATCTAGGCGTGCGTGGGAACATGGAACAACCTCCAATGTGTTGCATGTTCGCCACATGTCCTTCAGATGTGAACCGCCAGGGGCACCTGCATAATAATGTTGTGCCGTCCCTGTCCTTATACATACACGCCACACCCCAGTCATTATCTCTTCTTCCACTTCTCCTTCTCGCACAAACCCTAGTGCCACCGCTAGCTCTCGACGACGCCGGCGATGAAGCGCTTAGCTGCCGCGACCTCACCGATGCCGTCCTCACGCCGGCCGCGGACATCGTCTTCTCCACCGTCGCCATAGGTGTCCTCCATTGCCAAGTTAGGACACGAAAGATAGAATTGCTCGGCCTCATCTTCTACTCCGTCTAGCAGTTCTTCGTGTGGTAAATAAAACCTCTTTTTACAGTCCTTTTGATCAAATAGATTCATCATTTTCAACCACAAGTGGTTTATGTCCCTGCAAATTTGGATCTATCCTGTTCTGCATCTCATAACATGCCTAGTATGTTCACTTATGCTTCACAAGTAGTTAGATTCCTCACTTGTACTTATTCTTGGATTCATACAAATCTGGAACCAACTCTCATCATATGAGTGAATGTCTTCGCACTATGAGGTCAATGTCTTCTAAACTGATTTATCTTCAAAATCTTCTGAGAATGCATATGACCTCTTCCCCTTCCCTCGCATCTCTAAATGCTGTCACAGGTACATGTCCGTGGGAGAATCCCTTGGTTCTCATAGTCTGCATTCATTTGCAGAGTTCTTACAGCGTCACATCAATTCTCCCGAAGCCAGTTCCTGTCTGACCAGCAAACGGAAGCCTTTACAAGTTCTGAAGCCATTTAGTCTGAACTTCATGGCAACAGAGAAATCAGTCAGGAAGGGCGGCAGACAGCACCGTGGGAACACAGCTAAGGACCTGCCACCAGATCTCTATGAGCTATATAAGTTAGATCCAGAAGAGACCTATGGAGAACGCAAGAACCGAATCCAGTGGATTCGAAGATATTGGGCAGAGGATGGTTCAAGTACAAATTTGTCACTGATGAATATGCTGAAAAGAATGCCATCAAGGGGCCCTGGGAGATATTATATACAAAGGGCTTCAGCCCAAGTCGAAGCCCGAAGCCATTGCTCAAGGCTTCTACCCTGCATGGTCTGTGGACTTCAGCCTGCTGATGCTGACCCATGCTCTCTGTTATGGTGTCGTGAACACAATCTCTTCAAGTGCAACTACCAGTTTGCCAAGAACTCGGCCAAAGAGAACAAGAAGTCGTGGGGATTAGACTTCAACCCCGGTCCCTCTGCTCCTCATGCCGGCGGCACACGCGATGCTGAACCTAATATTGTTGGGCCCTTCTACAACCTTGAAGGTCGCATCACTCACATTATGTTTCAAGGGGCAGCCGTGGATCACTCTGCAGATGACGCTGATTCTGACAAAGTGGCTGCACCACCGAAGCCTGCGAAGCAGAACAAACCCAAGGCTTCGAAGCCATCCACTGCACCAAGTGTTTCGCAAGCGAAGCCTCTGGCCACTGCTCCTCCTGCACCAAGTGTGCATTCTGAAGATCTCTCTCGCATCTCCAAGTCTGAGAAGAGGAAGAATCCCATGCAAACTACTGGTCAAGCATTGACCCCAGCTGTCGTTCTGAGGAATGAGAACGAAGCCATTGATATGTCAAGTGACGACGATCTTGGCGATGATGCTCTTGAGCTGCTAATAAAGAGCAAGCAAGAGGCGGAAATCTTTAATGATCTTCCCCTCTTTGATGTGAACATGCTGAACAAATTCATTGACGAGTGGTTTGACAGCCCAAACCTTAGTTTTGATGATCTTCAACTCCCTATTGGCCTCAACGTCTCCTTCCATGGAGCCATTGCTCCTGAGCTGGCTCTAGCTTAGAGAATTGTTGAACTGAAGCACAAGATTGACTATGAAAAGGCTCAGTTCAAGAAGCACATGGCCCAGCTCAGTGTGACAGACGTCCAAAACTTCAAGCAAATGATGCGTGAGCTCAAGGAGGCGTTTCACAAGAAATGTGACGAAGCTAAAGGTTCTCGAGAGTGCATGAAACACCTGGCTGCCAAATGTGTTCAAGCCTACAATGAAGCTGAGAAGCGCAAGGCACTTGGGCATCCTGGCATCGACCCCAAGATGGCTGCCAAGAAGAAGAAGCCTACTGTGGCCCCAGCTGAAGCATCCAGGCGGGAAGAACCTCACATTGTCTTCCCCGCCAGTATGACAGGCGTGAAGCCTAAGGTCCCCACAGTGGCTTCGGAGCTCAAGAAAACAAGGGCAGCCGAAGCCGAAGCCATAAAGCGCAAAACCAAGAACACCACTGATGAGGCTCCACCATCCAAGAAGATAAAAACCAAGAAGAAAGATCGGGCTGCTACCACAGATTCCCTTGTTGTCGAGCCAATCTCAGTGGCTCATCCTGCATCTGAACACCGTGAGCGCCAGTTGATAGTTCATGAGCCTGCTACCACGGAGGCTCCTAAAGTTGAAGAAGATCCAGCTATTGACCCCACAGCAACTGAAGACATTGGTCCCCAAGACAATGTTGAAGATGATGATGTCCTTCCTCAGATCGAGGACAACATGGTATCATCGCCTGTTCTGACGAACAACGAACTCATCAGCATTGGTTGTCCTTTGACGCCAATTGCTCAGGATGATTCATGGGCTGATCACCCTCAAGACTCCCCCCGTCAAGAATCACCAAGTACTCCCCCACCTCAAGCCACCACTCCGGTGCTTGAAGATGATGACCTTGTGGCCCAGCCGACTCCCTCTCCAAAGGCGTCACCAGCGTTTCACAGGCTTCGCAAAGGTCCAAGGCCACAAGTCACTCTTTCGAGTGTTCCAGAAGGAGAAGAGCACCAGCACTTAGTATCACGCCAAGTGTTTCCTGAAGCCACTCCAACTGCGAACATCTCAGAGTCTGAAGCCAAAGATGTTGAAGACATTCTGGCTGCATCAGCCGATGAACAAGAAGAACCATGTCAAGAATAAGAACGTTTGCTACGCCCCCGTCCAACCAAGAATTTGTTCTCGAGGAGAACGTGTCCGACCCTCCAGCTACTCAAGTGGAGGTTTAAAATACTACGGCGGCCACAAACACCAGTACTGAAGCCAATGACGTTGTCATGGCCGAAGCAAATGTGGCGTTGCGGTGTCAAAACCGGCGGATCTCGGGTAGGGGGTCCCGAACTGTGCGTCTAGGCCGGATGGTAACAGGAGGCAGGGACACGAAGTTTTACCCAGGTTCGGGCCCTCTCGATGGAGGTAAAACCCTACGTCATGCTTGATTAATATTGATGATATGGGTAGTACAAGAGTAGATCTACCACGAGATCGAGAGAGGCTAAACCCTAGAAGCTAGCCTATGGTATGATTGTTGATGTGTATGTTCTCCTACGGACTAAAACCCTCCGGTTTATATAGACACCGGATAGGGTTAGGGTTACATAGAGTCGGTTACAATGGTAGGAGATCTACATATCCGTATCGCCAAGCTTGCCTTCCACGCCAAGGAAAGTCCCTTCCGGACACGGGACGAAGTCTTCAATCTTGTATCTTCATAGTCCAGGAGTCCGGCTGAAGGTATAGTCCGGCTATCCGAACACCCCCTAATCCAGGACTCCCTCAGTAGCCCCTGAACCAGGCTTCAATGACGACGAGTCCGGCGCGCAGATTGTCTTCGGCATTGCAAGGCGGGTTCCTCCTCCAAGTACTTCGTAGAAGATTTTGAACACAAAGATAGTGTCCGGCTCTGCAAAATAAGTTTCCACATATTGCCATAGAGAGAATAATATTTACACCAATCTAATCTGCTGACGTATTCCGTAGCGTGACACACCACGGCCAAGCCTTTATCCGAGTCGTTTCATTATCCCACCTCAGCGCGTTATGCGAGGCGGTTTCCTTGGCACGTCTTGTTAAAGCAGAGATCGTGTCCCCTTATCCCGGGATTCTCATCAATACGGGCGTGGGTAACCCAACCGCTTCTAGGACTCCTAGATTATAGGCAAGTCCAAACGGACACGGAGAGGACGCTTGATATTCACCCTCTTTATAAAGGGACAAGGCTTTTATTTTTCCCTCCCGTGCTCAATCGAATCCTTCCCCCACCTCAAGCTCAAACGCCCGAAGTTCAGGTCAGGTGCTCCGAACCTCCAGTCATGTCCGGATCTAGCCTTCAAGGCCGATGGATGCCTTCCTCCGTCACGGAAGAAGACATCAAGAAGTTGAGGGAGGCCAGATATCTGACCGCCGAGATTTTGCATCGGCTGCCTCCCCGAGGGCAGGCCGTCCCCACCCCCGAACCCAACGAGAACGTCGTGTTCGTTTCCCACTTCCTCCGAGGTCTAGGCCTTGCCCTGGATCCTTTCGTCAGGGGTTTGATGTTTTACTACGGGCTAGATTTTCATGATCTAGCTCCGGACTCCTTTCTTCATATCACGACATTTATTGTCGTGTGCGAGGCCTTCCTCCGGGTTACCCCTCACTTTGGCCTATGGCTCAAGACCTTTGAAGTGAAGCCGAAGATGGTCGAGGGGCAACATGCAGCGTGTGGAGGTGCCTCAATACGCAAGATGACGGGAGCTCCGTGGCCCAAAGGTTCCATCCCAGAGGTGTCTGAATTGTGGCAACAGGAGTGGTTCTACATCACGGCTCCTAGAAGTGCCAAGTGGGCGGCCCCCCTGTTTTCCGCTCGGGCCCTCCACCACACTGATGTCATGGATCAGCAGAGGTCTGAGCTGGGGTCCAGTCCAAGACGTGCCTATACTGCAAGGCCGCATTCGAGGTCTCTTCAATGGAGATTTCAGTTTGGTTGCGGTAACACAGGTTATGCTGGTTCATCAAGTCCAGCCTTGCAAACGCCGGCCTCTTCGCCTGTGGGAGTTCAATCCCGAGGGACCACGTGCCGTTCAGAATTTTCTCGGCCTGACGCATGAGGAGATGTACAAGTCATTCTTAGGACCTCAGGTGGAGTGTCCAGAAATCACCAAGGACGTGGGCCTGAGTAGTAACCGCACCGCCGAACAAGTAAGGCATCTTTCGGCCGAACATATCTCTCTTTACTTCGTTACGAAGTTATTTCTGAGAGTTCGCTTTTTGACCAGGACTGGCTAACAAAGGCGAAGTTGATTTGGTGTTCGGCCCCCCTCCCTTGAGGGTTTGGAAAATCCGGTATTGGAAAAGATGCTCCTGACCGCACCTTGCCGGAGCCCTTGAAGGAAGATACTGTGGAGGATAATGCGGACGGACGCGGGCCCCCGACGCTGCCCATTCTAGCCGAGGGAGCGAACGTCTCCATGAGGGAAGGCGACCAGAAGAGGAAAAGGGCTGCACCCGGAGATTCGGAAGCCGAAGCTTCCAAACGGGAGAAGAAGTCTCCCACAGAGGATCCTACCTTGGGGGGCGCGGTTGCCGCACAAGTCCGCGGGGGGATCAATTCTCCCTCGAGTCGTAAGTGACCCGAAATACTTTTAATAGTACAGATATGCCATCTTTTTCTTCTGAGGAAATAACCACCGCATATATTTTTGCAGTTCGGGCCTTAGCCCCTCTCAAATGAGCTCATCTTCGGGGGATCTTCTTCCAGAGATGATGGAGAGCGAAACGCCTCCTTCGGATTCCTCCGCTCCAGAAGCGGGCGACCCTGAAGTGTCGTCGCGGAGGGCCTCTCCGAGTCCGGTGAGGCCAGAAGATAATCCCATTGACCCCCGAAGCTCCCAGTGTCCGGCTCTCGAAGAGAGCAGAAAAAAGAGTCGACACCGTCTCGTGCGCGATCGGTTGTTCTGAGGGAGTTGGTGGGGCGAGCGGCCATCTCAGATGAACACCATGTGATGATGAATACGGTGATGGAGAGAATATCGTCCACCGAAAGCAGATTGCATGAAGCTTTTATGAGTCTACTGGCAGGCTTTGAGGTACATGAAAGAATGTATGATAATCCTGCACCTGCTAGGTGTGCCCTGTGTAGATAGTAGCCCCTGAGACTCTGGTTGTCGTCGAAATCGATGACGAACAGAGGATCATATTCCCAGGAAATAACATACTGCCTCTATGTGCAGGTGATGGAAGCTCTGGTGGCTAGCCGGACTAGCGAGTTTGCCCATTTAGAGCGGCAGTTGGATGCGGCAGACGCCGACATCGAGCTTGTTAACAAAAGGCTTGACGAGGCACAGGGTAAGTGTGAATATCTGGTAAATGCCACATAGGAAGAGCAGCATGATGCCAGTATCTTTAATATGTTGTGACTGCAGATGGAGCTGCCACTATTGAAGCCTTGTGGGCAGAACTTGCCCGAGCCAAGGAACAAGCGAGGTTGGGTAATGCGGCTGCTATGAAGGCAGCCGAAGAGTTGCAAGCCGAGAAGCCGCGCATGGCGAGACCCGAGACAAGATGGCCAAGATGGCTATAGAATTAAAAGCCGCCGCCGACCGTTCGCCGGGTTCTTGAAAAGGAAAACCAAGCGAGGCATCGACCTTGAGAAGGCTGCTGCGACAAAAAAGGATCTCCGCTCTGCTATGAGGGCAAAGAAGGAGGAGCTGCGGGAAGCCGAGGATATTGTAGCTGGGAAATCCTTTATGTTGTGGAGGAAATTCGGAGATCCACGGTATGCCCCTCTGGATCGGCTGTGGAGTTCGGAGGATGTGTATATGGATTTGGCGGCGAGCACTGCCTATGCGGCCAAGTACTTCCAGCGTCAGACGGACCGTGGAGTAGACCAGCTTGTTTTGGAGACAATTCCATTCTCCCGAGCGTCCACTTTCATTGACTGACCAATTAGCCGAATGGGCCGAACTAAATAGGTTGTCCGGACTCTCTATGAGGTCTGTTGTGGATCAGCTATGGCCGGGAAGGTCAAAACCGAATAGCTATTTCAGCTTGGTGCAGCAGGTCCTTGATGTGGTGCCGCGCATTAATGCGATGAGGAGGTCGGCGTGCATAGAGGGCGCACGGATGGCCTTTGCCTGTGTTAAGGCATATTGGGCGGAGATGGATGCTACCAATGTCGCAGCGTGGGATTCGGGTATAGGTCGAAAGGCAGCCAAGCACTACTTTGAAGAAGTTCATGAGGGTGCCCGTTTGATAGAGACCCAGTGCTCAAAAAATATTATGTTTGAGTGATATGTAATCTCATTGTAAGCGAAATGCTTTTATAAATTTTTATAAGGCTATTTTTATACTTTTGCCTGAAAGTAATATGATGCCTCCATGGGCGGCCGTTTATGTATACATGTGTATAACCTGAAAGATTGCAGCCGTCGGCTTCAACCCTCACTCATATAATGCAGAGGTGCTCGCAAGAAACACGCATTCACACTTAACCCAATGTCTTGGTCCTATTAAGGAGGTGATAGCGGAGCGAGCGAGGCAACCGGACTATAATGCTTTAGCACTTTCACTTAGCCATAGGAGTTTGACAGTGGGGCTACTAGATAGCCCCTGGTGGCTCCGCACTCTCCCGATCTCGGGGTGCGTACATGCCTGGCCGGTGGCCCTTCGTTAAGGTGGAGGAATTCTAACATTCCCACAGGTCATCGAGTGGTTGACCAGTCTCACGCTATATCATGACAGTCAGTTTTCGGCTTTCTCTACTGAGGTGCTCGTCCGGATGAACCAGGGCACAATCGCAGTAGTTCTCCTGGTGCTACCTTAGCCGGCAAGGTGGAACGTAAGGCACCAAAACACAGGAGCCGGGCAAACCCAACATTTGACCAAAGACAATGATTCGAGCTGATGCATATAGGGCCAAACTCGCGACGCCAAACACTCCCTAAGGTATTCGGTCTTTGTGGTATAAACCGGGCCTAAATAGTGGCCTTTGTAAGAAGCCCCGTGTGTCCAGGTACGTGCATTGTTCTGGCGTGGCCACATGCCAAGACGTCAGCATCCTTCTCAATGGTGGATATGTATCAACAAGAGATAGTAAAAAAGGTTTACGCAGGGTCTTAATCTAAAAAGAATCCTTGGAGCGGGTCCCTGCTGCACGTCTGCGCTGTGTCTCCGTTGTGCCGTATCCTGGACGGGTGTAGCACGATGATCGTCTGTAAAAGAGAGGAAGTTAAGTGAAAAAGTTGTCGTCCAAAAGGATAGTTTTTAAAGAAACCATGTATAATTCAAGATGATAAGAAATTGCCACTTGTCTGCGCGCGTTGAGCCCCTTGTATTGACAAATAGGGGTGTGACCACTTATTTCCGTATAAATAGTGGCACCAGACTTGATTAGTTGTATCTGAGGTCTTGACGACCTATTGGATGCTTTTGTTTGTCCGGGCGCCTTTAGTGTGTGGCGGCCAAGGCAGCCATCACTCTCTTCGGCGCGTAGAGATCGCTTGATATTTTCGTGCACTGTAATGATGCCACGTGGACCGGGCATCTTGAGTGTGAGGGAGGTGTAGTGTGGTATTGCATTAAAGCAAGCGAAAGCTTCGTGTCCGAGCAGTGCTTGATAGCCACTTTGAAACGGAGCGATGTGGAAAGTTAAATGCTCGCGATGGAAGTTATTGGGGGAGCCGAATGTAACTTGTAGTAGAAGGGAGCCCGTACAATGAGCCCCTGGGCCTGGCGTTACTCCTTTAAAGGTAGTATTGCTATGGCGAATTTGTGTTGGGTCTAGCCCCATCCCACGGATTGTATCCTGATATATTAGGTTTAGGCTACTGCCGCCGTCCATCAAGACCCTTGTGAAGTGATATCCGCCAATTATTGGGTCTAATATCAGGGCAGCCTCATCCTGCGTGTCGGATACTTGCTGAGTAATCGCGATGGTCGAAAGTGATCGGTTGAGATGACCAGTGGCAGGACTTCGTAGTGATAGGCACTTGGGTATACTTTCCTGGGAGTGCCGCATTGTTTTTTCCCTTGATTACGTGTAACACGTTTACTGTTTTGACTTCTGGTGGAAATTGCTTTTGTTCCCCCGTGTCTTGCTTGGGGGGCTCGTCCTCGTCTTCACTTGGTGTATCCTCCCCCTCATGTATGGCATTGAGCTTGCTGGACTGCTTGAAGACCCAACATTCTCTATGGGTATGATTAGCAGGTTTACCAGGGGTACTATGAATCTGACATACTTGGTCCAGAATTTTATTGAGGCTGGACAATTCATCCCTGGTGCCTTTAGGGGGGCGGCTTTTGGCCTGGCCTGAGAGCTTTTGAATCCGTCATTTACTGCCGTGCCCTTTGTGTTGTCTTCTTTATTCCGGCGTTTGTTATTGCTGTTGCACCGTGATTTCCCGTTTCCATCTCTAACTTCAGATGTACTGGGGTCGCTGGTGCTGCATCTGGCTAGCCAGCTGTCCTCCCCCGCGCAAAAGCGGGTCATGAGGTTTGTTAATGCGGCCATCGTTCTTGGCTTATTTTGGCCGAGGTGTCTGGCGAGCCATTCGTCACAGACGCTATGCTTGAAAGCTGCTAAGGCTTCGGCGTCCAGACAGTCGACAATCTGGTTCTTTTTAGTAAGAAACATGTTCCAAAGCTTGTGGGCTGACTCTCCGGGATGTTGAGTTATATGACTCAAATCATCCGCATCCGGAGGTCGGACATAAGTCCCTTGAAAATTTGCCCGAAAGGCGTCTTCGAGCTCTTCCCAACTTCCAATGGAGCTTTCGGGGAGGCCTTTGAGCCAGTGACGAGCTGGCCCTTTGAGCTTGAGGGGTAGGTACTTGATGGCATGGAGATCATCTCCTCGAGCCATATGGATATGAAGGATGTAGTCCTCAATCCAGACCCTAGGGTATGTTGTTCCGTCGTATGCCTCTATGTTTACAGGCTTGAATCCCTCTGGAAATTCATGGTCCAGCACTTCATCGGTGAAACATAGGGGGTGTGCGGCACCCCTGTATCTGGGTGTACCACGTTGTTCGGATGTTTATTGTGTTGCATTGTATGCTGGGGCGCGCTTGCGTGGTCCATAGATGGATCTTGTTGCACCGTCCTTTGGGTGCGAGCCCTCGCATTGGTTGCGTGTTGTATGGTGAGCGGCGTTGTATGCCGCTCTGTGTTGGTAGGGGGGTCGTCTATCCGACCAAGTGGCTACTTTGATATTTGGTTGTGGGGGGTCTGAGGCCTCCTCATCGAATTCGGGTAGCAGCTTCTGCTTTGGGTAGCTCTTGTAGGGGCGATTGTCGCCGTACTTTGCTGTTGTGTTGAGTATTTTACTCCATCTGAATTGGAGTGTGTCTTGCACGGCCTTGAGCCTTTGCTTCTGTTTTTTCAGACTCCTCGTGGTGGCAACAAGCCTTTTACGGGCAGTCTGCTGCTTCCGGGTACCTGTCCGGCGTTATGTCGTCTGGATCATTATCCTTGATAGAATTTGTTTGTTCGGTTTGATTATCCGGATTGTCGTTGTCCGGCAGCGGTTCGCCCTGCTCCAGCGCTGGGTCTGTGTGATCGCTATTTTTGTCGAGGCGGAGATTTGGGGCGGCGCTTGCGTCGCCGCTTTGACTCCTTCTCGAGGGAACAAGCCTTCGGTGCGTCCTTCCGCTCGTCGTCGTCATCTTTTGGTGCGTCCACCATGTATACGTCATATGACGAGGTGGCGTTCCAGGGCCCAATAGGCGCTTTGTTCTTCATCGTCCCCTTCAACGGCGTCCATACCGTCAATGTCTTCGGAGTCGAGGTCGAGCATGTCGGTTAAATCGTCGACAGTGGCTACAAAGTGGGTGGTGGGTGGGCTTTGAATTTCTTCATCGTCCGTACCCCAACCTTGCTGACCGTGGTTCGGCCAGGGCTCTCCTGATAAAGAGAGAGACTTTTAGTGTCTTTAGAATATCGCTGAAAGGCGAGTGCTGGAAGATGTTTGCGGCAGTAAACTCCATGATCGGCGCCCAATCGGATTCGATCGGCAGGGGCGCGGAGGGTTCGGGGTCCGGAGAGGAGTCCGGACTCCTTGGAGTCACGCTCTCACGGAGTGCGGGGCTGGTGTTCGGCTCAATCGCCGTTGGGATCGCAGCCCGCGAGGCGGCGTCCAACCACCCATCCTCGATCGGCGCAGTTGGCTCCGAATTAAGGGTCGAAGCCGATGCGGGTGCGGCCTCCAGGGCACTGTTCGGCGGCAGAGTAGATCATGCTCGTCGGGACAGTGCGGCGACGCTCGGCAGTGGCTCGAATCCGTTGAAGATCAAGTCCCCGCGGATGTCAGCCGTGTAGTTTAAACTTCCAAAATCTGACCTGACGGCCAGGGGCGTAGCTTTCGATCTGCTCCAGATGGCCAAGTGAATTGGCCCGCAGTGCGAAGCCGCCGAAGACGAAGATCTGTCCGGGGAGGAAGGTCTCACCCAGGACTGCATCGTTATTGGTGATCTAGTAGAAGCCATCGAGCCTAACGGCGACGACACAGAGGAACTCTCAATGAAAGCACCAATGTCGGTGTCAAAACCAGCGGATCTCGGGTAGGGGGTCCAGAACTGTGCGTCTAGGCCGGATGGTAACAGGAGGCAAGGGACATGAAGTTTTACCCAGGTTTGGGCCCTCTCGATGGAGGTAAAACCCTACGTCCTGCTTGATTAATATTGATGATATGGGTAGTACAAGTGTAGATCTACCACGAGATCGAAGAGGCTAAACCCTAGAAGCTAGCCTATGTATGATTGTTGATGTGTACATTGTCCTACGGACTAAAACCCTCCGGTTTATATAGACACCGGATAGGGTTAGGGTTACATAGAGTCGGTTACAATGGTAGGACATCTACATATCCGTATCGCCAAGCTTGCCTTCCACGCCAAGGAAAGTCCCTTCCGGACACGGGACGGAGTCTTCAATCTTGTATCTTCTTAGTCCAGGAGTCCGGCTGAAGGTATAGTCCGGCTATCCGAACACCCCCTAATCCAGACTCCCTCAAACAAACAAAGCCAGAAGAGACAACTCTCTAAACTTCTCCACAAAACTCTCTGAAACTTCTCCCCCATTGGCATCGATTGCCAAAATGGGCTAAAAGCTTAGAAGGCCAATATAAAATGTGTTCCTCCATAAATTGTGTATTTCTCAACAAGAGAGTGGAATGCAATACACATATCCAACGGTAAATACTTGGAGGAAGACAAACTATATTGAGGCCCAAAGATTGCAAAAGGAAGATATGCCACAAAGACATAACAAAGAGAGAAACAAGCAATCAAGCAATCAAAAGATACCAATTGAAGCAAGCTATCAAAAGATACCAATTGAACCAACTAGGCCAATGATCCTACGAGCCACATGAATAAAGGATATTATGATAAGAGCGGAGCAGTGTTCTAAAGAAACTAGAGAAGCTCCCCATGATTTGTGCACATCAAGAATTTTTGTATTTGGATACAAAGTGCACAAAATAGGATCATAGCTCCCCCAAAATCAATAGAAACTTACAACAAGTGCAAGAGAGCATATAGGAAACTAAGCCTAGTACTTGCAACAAACACATGGTTGAGCAACAAGTAAGAGAGGCAACTTAAGAGTGGGCTCAACCAAAAAGATGTGTGTGAGTCAAGGCAATGCACTTGAGAAGACTAATGTACAGAAGAGCATTAAGCATCAATAAAGTCTTGAAAGAATGAGCACTGGTGCAAGGCCTATCATTCCCACACACAACTAGCAAATGGGTTCACAAGCTTACTAATAAGCATATAGAGAACCTATGCTTGTGACAACCCGCGGTGAAGATAGAAGATGAAAGGCGCATCAAGACGAGGGATACCAATTAAGATGGCAAAAACCTCGTAAAGATAAGCATGAGGAAAATAATCTTCACCACACAAGAGCGCATCAAGATGCAACGATAGAAGACACGCACTCAAGGCAAAAGCTTTCACGGAGCCACCAAAGAAATAACATAAGAAAGACAAGGTGGACGTGAAAGAAAGGATATCATCTAGATATGCAACTTCTCTCAAGTGTATAAGATTCTAGGTAGACGAAATCATGATGATATATATATCTACAAAGAAGGATGTACACCCGAAATAGTTACAACACGAAGGAACAAGATATCCAAAAGGAAGTCATACATATACCAATAAGATATTTGCTTGGAAGCATAGCACATGGCTAGATATGGTCTTTATAGTATATAAATGAATTCCTACCACACACCCATCAAAGACATCACAACTAGCAACATGAGATCATCGTTGAGATGCTTTGAGAAAGGAAACAAGTATCACAAGATGGAATGAAAATCATGCAAGATGCAACCTACACAAGGTTGAATGCAAAAGAATGCATGAAGAGATACTTGTTACCGAGATATCATTGGAAGGATGTAGTAGATACCAATTAAAGGTAGGTAGTAGTTCATTGATCATCCTAGCTTGACTCCAATTAAGCACATGATGACACCACCTTCCTTGTGAGTGAGCCGAGCATCCAATGCATCTCCAATTGTTCCTAGAACAACAACACAAACAAAATGGTACCCAAACTCATTGGGACCAAAGAGTTAGAGAACCAACAATACATAGGACAAACTCCACATAAATATGTGCATATAGATATGAAAATGAATTTCATGCACATCTCATCCAATTTGAGACTTGGTGGAGTTTCCCCTATATATTGGGTCAAAGAGGAAAGCATGCCAAAGAACTACATGAAGTTAATATGCATGCTCAAGACTTTCAAGAACCGATACCAATTGACAAAAATACCAAGTGAAGAAAAGATACCAAATGAATAAATCACACTTGGAGGATATCAATGAAAGATACATCAAGGAATGAGATATCCATTGATACACAAAAAGAAAGATTCAAACTCCCAAAAGAGAGAATGGTTCCAAACAAACCAAGTGCTCTACAAAGTTTCATGATGGCACAAAGTACCAAAAAGAAACGTTTGCATTCCACCAACACAACACTTGATAAGGATCACAAGGTGAGTGTTCTAAGAAAAATAGGATAGCTCCCCCAAGCATTGTGCATTATAGAGAATTTGCATTTGAATACAAAAAGCACAAGATGGGATCACCACTTTCACTATATCTATACAAACACTAGACAAGCTCAAGAAATAACAAGATCCACAAGTGGTATGGAATACAATGGGAGTTGACACAATCCTAAGGCAAGAGATAAGCAAATAAAAGCAAAGGCCAATGTAAAGATGATCAATAATTTCTACCACACATAAGTGAGTACCAATTGTCAAAAGACAAGAAGTATTTGGAAATAATTCCTGGTGGTAGATAACAAGGATATCCGACATCATCACACCAAACAAGCAAATTGCAACTTGTAGAGCTAACATGCCACCTAGGAACAAGATAATTTACAATATCAATTCTAGGTGACAATATCTCAAATGTACACATTTTCTAGGCTAGTAATATACACATAGCATATTACTCCCCCATAATGTGATACCAATTAAAGATAAACAAGAGAAAAAAACCCGATCCAACACGAGATAATTAATGGACAATATAGAATTTGAATTTCTCATGAGAAGACATACCACATAGCGACTAGATAATCTTGAAATATCAATACTAGATAGTATTACTCATGTACACACATATATAGGATTGTGAGGTGCACAAAGCACATCACTCCCCCATAATGGGATATTCCATTAATCTCTCACAAGAGCCAACTAGGAAAAGAACGAGATGAAAAAGGCTCAATGCATGACACACACGTACATGATGTGCAAACCAACACACACATACTTGATTGCTCAAGATAATCAAGTTGGAAGCACAACATATACAAACACATGCAAGGAACAAAACCAAACATGCAAAGGGGTAAGTAACTATCAATGTAAACACTTTAAGCACGAGTTACCGCATGGAGAAACATTGGATATAAGATAGAAACTTGATAATTCGAATAACTTGGCTTGAGACAATTAGAATGATGAAGTCCCCTTAATTCTTCATAAAGTAGCCAAGTCTCCAATGCCCTCCAACAACACCTATTGATCAAGTTTGAGCTTGTTGGTCCCCAACCAAGTTGGGTCCTAAGAGGTTAGTCACAATAGGCTTGGCTACCCAAATGGTTCTTTGCTTCAAACCACTTTGAGTACCAACAAACTTGGCAACCACATTGCCAACCTTATCCTTCCCAAGAGAATAGACATCATCAATAATAATTGGGTTGGATAAGTTACCACTAGTGCATGAAGAAGCGAGGTGACCTTTCTCGCAGACATAGGTAGCAACGTCTACTCTTCACTTTCTTCTCACTTGATTTCTCAACTTGAGAAGCATTAGCTTGAGTCTTCTTGGGAAGAGGCCTTTCTTCAACTTGAGGTTGAGCATGAGAATGACTTGTGCCGCTTCCCTTGTTGCTTGTCACTAATGGCCTTCTTCTTCAATGGGCAAGATCTAACATGATGCCCTTCAATTTTGCACTTGAAGCAAATAATCTTGGCCGAATCTTGACTTGTTTTTGGCCCTTCTTTGTTGCTCTTGGACTTCTTCTTCTTATTGGAGTTGAATCCAAGTCCACCTTTGTCATTGGGGGATTTTTACACTCAAGATATTGTTGAGTGTGGCCTTCCCTTCATGACACTTTTCCAAATCTTTCTTCAAAGAAGTGACTTGGGCCTTGAGCTCTTTGATTTCCTCTACATGGTTAGTCTCAACACAAGCACTAGAGGAAGTATAAGCTTCATCGTTAGAGCAACAAGGCAAGGAAAGCAATTCATCACAAGATGTACCAATGTTATGCATGGATGAATGCGAGGACTAGCACAAGGCAATATAGCATTTTGACTAAAAGTAGTGCTAGTGTCCACATGAGGCTCACTAGATGTTACCTTAGCAATCATGGCCTCATGAGCTATCTTTAGCACATTATGGGATACTAGAAGATCATCATGAGAGCTTGAGAGCTTTTCATGGCTTTCTTCCAATTTCCCATAATTGCTAGATAGCAACTCAAGTTGAGACGTAGCTCAACGTTCTCCTTCAAAATGGATGCTTCACAAGTAATAGAGTTAGTAGGCACAAGCATCATCATTAACAACAAGTAGAAGGACAACTTGGCAAGCTCTTTAATAAGAAGCTTCAAGTTGAGCATGAGACTCGGTGAGTTTGATGAGCTCACCCTTGATGACCCTTGAGCCATTTTCGAGGTGCTCAAAATCCTCAAGGAGTCTAGCATGAGGCAAACTTCAAGCTTAGCATTTTTAGTTTCAAAAATTGGCCATCAAGAGCTCTATCATGAGATTCCTTCACTCTAGATAATTCTAGAGCAAAAGTCTCCTCAAGAGATTCCTTGGTGGTTTGTTCAAGTTCAAGAGCTTGAGAGAGGTCGCAATCTCATTAGCGTAATCACGCTCATGACCTTCCATTTTATCAATGGTGACCTCATGCTCCTCAAGACGAGATTCCAACTCATCAATATATTTCTTGCCCTCAATAGCAATAGACATGATTTCCATGAAGTTGGAACGAGCAATTTTATTCTTAAGAAGAGCTTTAAAAATCATTTCCCCCTTAATTTTTAAGGAGGCAACATCATCATTCTCTTCATCATAATCAACATCATCATCACTCTTGCCATCATCAATATCATCACAAGATATATTGGGATTCAAAGTGGGAGATACCTTTGAAGCCTTGGCCATAAGGCAAAATGCAATAGATGATGATGTAGGATCCCTTGAAGCACCATTCCAAGACCACATCTTGTTCCATGGAGTGTTGGGTTTCCTCTACATTGTTAGCACAACAACTCGAGGAAATACATTTTTATCATGGCAACAAGATAGCAAGCATATCATCATGAGATTTAGTCAAGCAATTTCTACATGATATGCAAAGGACTATCAACACAAGCATGTGAAACATTTGGTGCTCGAAGTGTTAAAGCCCAAAGAGAGGAGCATTGCAATAAGATAGTGATGAATCAACAATAAGCATACTATCATCATTGCAATGACCAACACTACTCACCATATCATTACCTTGTGGCAAACCACATGTAGGTGAAGTAGAAGAAGTTGAGAATACAACACGGCGGAGGTGGAGGGAGAACAATCATCCCCACAAAACTTGGACACGCCATATTTATCTTGAAGCTTTGTCCACAACTCATGAGCATCCCGGAAAGGCATGAGTTGAAATATAACTACATTGCTCAAAGCATCGAAAAGCACATTAGAAGCTTGAGCATTGAGATAAGAGTTTTTCTCATCCTCTAAAGATAATCTTTGGGGATCCTTTGGAGGAGAAAAACCCATATCTACAATTCGCTCTAAATTTGGGTCCATGACCCTAAAGAGATTAAGCATGCGAATTACCCAAACATCAAAATTTGTGCCATCGAAACTAAGAGTGTGAGAGAATCCTAATCCCCTAGTCGACATCTTTACTCTCTAGGCGGTTAAGCCTAACAAAGAGAGACGAGGCTCTGATACCAATTGAAAGATCGTGGATGTCGCCTAGAGGGGGGGTGAATAGGCATTTTAAAATAATTACGGTTTAGGCTTGAACAAATGCGGAATAAACCTAGCGGTTAATTTGTCAAGCACAAAACCTACAACAACTAGGCTCACCTATGTGCACCAACAACTTATGCTAAGCAAGATAAACTACTAGGTGATAGCAAGATATATGACAAGAAACAATATGGCTATCACAAAGTAAAGTGCATAAGTAAAGAGCTCGGGTAAGAGATAACCGAGGCACGCGGAGACGACGATGTATCCCGAAGTTCACACCCTTGCGGATGCTAATCTCCGTTTGGAGCGGTGTGGAGGCACAATGCTCCCCAAGAAGCCACTAGGGCCACCGTAATCTCCTCACGCCCTCGCACAATGCAAGATGTCCGTGATTCCACTAAGGGACCCTTGAGGGGCGGTCACCGAACCCGTACACTTTGGCAACCCTTTGGGGGCGTCACGCGGTACCGTCAATTGCTCGGGCCGATCTCCACAACCTAATTGGAGACCCCGACGCTTGCCCGGGAAGCTTTACACCCACAATGATTGAGCTCGAACACCCCAACGTCTAGGGCGCCAAGGCACCAAGAGAACAGCTCTAGGGTGGCACCCAAGAGTAATAAGCTTCTCAACTTCACTTCCACGTATCACCATGGAGAACGCAAACCGATGCACCAAATGCAATGGCAAGGGCACACGGAGTGCCCAAGTCCTTCTCCCAAATCCCACCAAAGCAACTAATGCTAGGGAGGAAAATGAGAGGAAGAACGAAAGAAGAACATGAAGAACTCCAAGATCTAGATCCAAGGGGTTCCCCTCACCTAGAGGAGAAAGTGATTGGTGGAAACGTGGGTCTAGATCTCCTCTCTCTTTTCCCTCAAGAACTAGCAAGAATCATTGGAGGGATTGAGAGTTAGCAAGCTCGAAGAAGGTCAACAATGGGGGAAGAACATGAGCTAAAAAGGATAAGGTTCAATGGGGAAGAAGACCCCCTTTTATAGGTGGGGAAAAATCCAACTGTTATGCTCACAGCTCGCACTGAGCGGTACTACCGCTCCAAGGAGCGGTACTACCGCTAGGGCGGTAGTAGCCCTTTGAAACGCAACAACGAGGAGGCAAAAAAGCCAGAAGAACCATCGGAGCGGTAGTACCGCTTGACATCACGGTACTACCACTAGGGGTAGCGGTACTACCGCTAAGGGTAGCAGTACTACTGCTTGCGAGCGGTACTAAAAAATTACATCCGTGCCTACCACCGCTGGACTTGTGACGAGTTTTTGGTCCCGAGCGGAAGTAGCCACAGAAGTAGCCGAGGTAGTACCGCTCCCAATGGTGGTAGTAAAAAATTACTTCCGCTCCTACCCGCGGTAGTACCGCTGCAGCCTTTTCAGAACACCAAAACTACCACAACTTCTGCAAACGGACTCCGA